>NW_027552517.1:0-78646 GCF_045843805.1 Urocitellus parryii | reverse complement strand
ACTCTAAATCAAACACGGTTTGGTGCTAGCTCTTTGAAACTTGGCACAGTAATGTAAGTTCCAAGTTCTATCGCTATGGTTGGTGTCCTATTGAAGTAGCCCCAACAGAGACTGACGAGAATCACTTTCATTGAAAGGGGTTGCCAAGCTTCCAAAAAACTACGAGTTTCCTGAAATCTCAGCAAATATTTTTTCACCCACTCTTGATGATACTGGCAGGTAATGATCAGGACACCAATCCCACTTGGCTCACCAAATTTCGTTCTTCTAGGTTAAACCGTTCCTTTGCAGTAACCGTTTTCATGTTTAGGTTTCACTCTATTTTCTCCTATATGGATACATGTAGTTGGAACTCTAAATCAAACACGGTTTGTGCTATCTCTTTGAAACGTGGCACAATAATGTAGTTCCAAGTTCTATCGTTATGGTTGGTGTCCTATTGAAGTAGCCCCAAGCAGAGACTGACGAGAATCACTTTCATTGAAAGGGGTTGCCTAGCTTCCAAAAAACAACGAGTTTCCTGAAATCTCAGCAAATATTTTTTCACCCACTCTTGATGATACTGGCAGGTAATGATCATTACACCAATCCCACTTGTCTCACCAAGTTTCGTTCTTCTAGGTTAAACCGTTCCTGTGCAGTAACCGTTTTCATGTTTAGGTTTCACTCTATTTTCTCCTATATGGATACATGTAGTTGGAACTCTAAATCAAACACGGTTTGTGCTAACTCTTTGAAACTTGGCACAATAATGTAGTTCCAAGTTCTATCGCTATGGTTTGTGTCCTATTGAAGTAGCCCCAAGCAGAGACAAACGAGAATCACTTTCATTTAAAAGGGTTGCCAAGCTTCCAAAAAACTACGAGTTTCCTGAAATCTCGGCAAACATTTTTTGACCCAATCTTGATGATACTGGCAGGTAATGATCAGTAGACCAATCCCACTTGGCTCACCTAATTTCGTTCTTCTAGGTTAAACCGTTCCTTTGCAGTAACCGTTTTCATGTTTAGGTTTCACTCTGTTTTCTCCTATATGGATACATGTAGTTGGAACTCTTAATCAAACACAGTTGGTGCTAGCTCTTTGAAACTTGGCACAATAATGTAGTTCCAAGTTCTATCGCTATGGTTGGTGTCCTATTGAAGTAGCCCCAAGCAGAGACTGAGGAGAATCACTTTCATTGAAAGGGGTTGCCAAGCTTCCAAAAAACTACGAGATTCCTGAAATCTCAGCAAACATTTTTTCACCCAATCTTGATGATACTGGCAGGTAATGATCAGTACACCAATCCCACTTGGCTCACCAAATTTCGTTCTTCTAAGTTAAACCGTTTCTTTGCAGTAACCGTTTTCATGTTTAGGTTTCACTCTGTTTTCTCCTATATGGATACATGTAGTTGGAACTCTAAATCAAACACGGTTGGTGTACCTCTTTGAAACTTGGCACAATAATGTAGTTCCAAGTTGTATCACTATGGTTGGTGTCCTATTGAAGTTGCCCCAAGCAGAGACTGACGAGAATCACTTTCATTGAAAGGGGTTGCCAAGCTTCCAAAAAACTACGAGTTTCCGGAAATCACAGCCAACATTTTTTCACCCAAACTTGATGATTCTGGGAGGTATTGATCAGTACACCAATCCCACTTGGCTCACCAAATTTCGTTCTTCTAGGTTAAACCGTTCCTTTGCAGTAACCGTTTACATGTTTAGGTTTCACTCTGTTTTCTCCTATATGGATACATGTAGTTGGAACTCTAAATCAAACACGGTTTGTGCTAGCTCTTTGAAACGTGGCACAATAATGTAGTTCCAAGTTCTATCGCTATGGTTGGTGTCCTATTGAAGTAGCCCCAAGCAGAGACTGACGAGAATCACTTTCATTGAAAGGGGTTGCCAAGCTTCCAAAAAACTACGAGTTTCCTGAAATCTCAGCAAATATTTTTTCACCCACTCTTGATGATACTGGCAGGTAATGATCAGTACACCAATCCCACTTGTCTCACCAAATTTCGTTCTTCTAGGTTAAACCGTTCCTTTGCAGTAACCGTTTTCATGTTTAGGTTTAACTCTATTTTCTCCTATATGGATACATGTAGTTGGAACTCTAAATCAAACACGGTTTGTGCTACCTCTTTGAAACTTGGCACAATAATGTAGTTCCAAGTTCTATCGCTATGGTTTGTGTCCTATTGAAGTAGCCCCAAGCAGAGACTGACGAGAATCACTTTCATTGAAAAGGGTTGCCAAGCTTCCAAAAAACTACGAGTTTCCTGAAATCTCGGCAAACATTTTTTCACCCAATCTTGATGATACTGGCAGGTAATGATCAGTACACCAATCCCACTTGGCTCACCAAATTTCTTGCTTCTAGGTTAAACCGTTCCTTTGCAGTAACCGTTTTCATGTTTAGGTTTCACTCTGTTTTCTCCTATATGGATACATGTATTTGGAACTCTAAATCAAACACGGTTTGTGCTGGCTCTTTGAAATTTGGCACAATAATGTATTCCCATGTTCTATCGCTATGGTTTGTGTCCTATTGAAGTAGTCCCAAGCAGAGACTGACGAGAATCACTTTCATTGAAAGGGGTTGCCAAGCTTCCAAAAAACTACGAGTTTCCTGAAATCTCAGCAAATATTTTTTCACCCAATCTTGATGATACTGGCAGGTAATGATCAGTAGACCAATCCCACTTGGCTCACCAAATTTCGTTCTTCTAGGTTAAACCGTTCCTTTGCAGTAACCGTTTTCATGTTTAGGTTTCACTCTGTTTTCTCCTATATGGATACATGTATTTGGAACTCTAAATCAAACACGGTTGGTGCTAGCTCTTTGAAACTTGGCACAATAATGTATTCCCATGTTCTATCGCTATGGTTGGTGTCCTATTGAAGTAGCCCCAACAGAGACTGACGAGAATCACTTTCATTGAAAGGGGTATCCAAGCTTCCAAAAAACTACGAGTTTCCTGAAATCTCAGCAAACATTTTTTCACCCAATCTTGATGATACTGGCAGGTAATGATGACGACACCAATCCCACTTGACTCACCAAATTTTGTTCTTCTACCTTAAACCGTTCCTTTGCAGTAACCGTTTTCATGTTTAGGTTTCACTCTGTTTTCTCCTATATGGATACATGTAGTTGGAACTCTAAATCAAACACGGTTTGTGCTAGCTCTTTGAAACTTGGCACAATAATGTAGTTCCAAGTTCTATCGCTATGGTTGGTGTCCTATTGAAGTAGCCCCAAGCAGAGACTGACGAGAATCACTTTCATTGAAAGGGGGTTGCCAAGCTTCCAAAACACTACGAGTTTCCTGAAATCTCAGCAAATATTTTTTCACCCACTGTTGATGATACTGGCAGGTAATGATCAGTAGACCAATCCCACTTGGCTCACCAAATTTCGTTCTTCTAGGTTAAACCGTTCCTTTGCATTAACCGTTTTCATGTTTAGGTTTCACTCTGTTTTCTCCTATATGGATACATGTAGTTGGAACTCTAAATCAAACACAGTTGGTGCTAGCTCTTTGAAACGTGGCACAATAATGTAGTTCCAAGTTCTATCGGTATGGTTGGTGTCCTATTGAAGTAGCCCCAAGCAGAGACTGACGAGAATCACTTTCATTGAAAGGGGTTGCCAAGCTTCCAAAAAACTACGAGTTTCCTGAAATCTCAGCAAACATTTTTTCACCCAAACTTGATGATACTGGCAGGTAATCATCAGTACACCAATCCCACTTGTCTCTCCAAATTTCGTTCTTCTAGGTTAAACCGTTCCTTTGCAGTAACCGTTTTCATGTTTAGGTTTCACTCTATTTTCTCCTATATGGATATATGTAGTTGGAACTCTAAATCAAACACGGTTTGTGCTAGCTCTTTGAAACTTGGCACAATAATGTAGTTCCAAGTTCTATCGCTATGGATGGTGTCCTATTGAAGTAGCCCCAAGCAGAGACTGACGAGAATCACTTTCATTGAAAAGGGTTGCCAAGCTTCCAAAAAACTACGAGTTTCCTGAAATCTCGGCAAACATTTTTTCACCCAATCTTGATGATACTGGCAGGTAATGATCACTACACCAATCCCACTTGGCTCACCAAATTTCGTTCTTCTAGGTTAAACCGTTCCTTTGCAGTAACCGTTTTCATGTTTAAGTTTCACTCTCTATTCTCCTATATGGATACATGTAGTTGGAACTCTAAATCAAACACGGTTTGTGCTAGCTCTTTGAAATTTGGCACAATAATGTATTCCCATGTTCTATCGCTATGGTTTGTGTCCTATTGAAGTAGTCCCAAGCAGAGACAGACGAGAATCACTTTCATTGAAAGGGGTTGCCAAGCTTCCAAAAAACTACGAGTTTCCTGAAATCTCAGCAAACATTTTTTCACCCAATCTTGATGATACTGGCAGGTAATGATCAGTACAGCAATCCCACTTCGCTCACCAAATTTCGTTCTTCTAGGTTAAACCGTTCCTTTGCAGTAACCGTTTCCATGTTTAGGTTTCACTCTATTTTCTCCTATACGGATACATGTAGTTTGTAACTCTAAATCAAACACGGTTTGTGCTAGCTCTTTGAAACTTGGCAAAATAATGTAGTTCCAAGTTCTATCGTTATGGTTGGTGTCCTATTGAAGTAGCCCCAAGCAGAGACTGACGAGAATCACTTTCATTGAAAGGGGTTGCCAAGCTTCCAAAACACTACGAGTTTCCTGAAATCTCAGCAAATATTTTTTCACCCAATCTTGATGATACTGGCAGGTAATGATCAGTACACCAATCCCACTTGGCTCACCAAATTTCGTTCTTCTAGGTTAAACCGTTCCTTTGCAGTAACCGTTTTTATGTTTAGGTTTCACTCTGTTTTCTCCTATATGGATACATGTAGTTGGAACTCTTAATCAAACACAGTTGGTGCTAGCTCTTTGAAACTTGGCACAATAATGTAGTTCCAAGTTCTATCGCTATGGTTGGTGTCCTATTGAAGTAGACCCAAGCAGAGACTGACGAGAATCACTTTCATTGAAAGGGGTTGCCAAGCTTCCAAAAAATTACGAGTTTCCTGAAATCTCAGCAAACATTTTTTCACCCAATCTTGATGATACTGGCAGGTAATGATCAGTACACCAATCCCACTTGGCTCACCAAATTTCGTTCTTCTAGGTTAAACCGTTCCTCTGCAGTAACCATTTTCATGTTTAGGTTTCACTCTTTTTTCTCCTATATGGATACATGTAGTTGGAACTCTAAATCAAACACGGTTTGTGCCTGCTCTTTGAAACTTGGCACAATAATGTAGTTCCAAGTTCTATCGTTGTGGTTGGTGTCCTATTGAAGTAGCCCCAAGCAGAGACTGACCAGAATCACTTTCATTGAAAGGGGTTGCCAAGCTTCCAAAAAACTACGAGTTTCCTGAAATCTCAGCAAACATTTTTTCACCCAATCTTGATGATACTGGCAGGTAATGATCAGTACACCAATCCCCACTTGGCTCACCAAATTTCGTTCTTCTAGGTTAAACCGTTCCTTTGCAGTAACCGCTTTCATGTTTACGTTTCACTCTGTTTTCTCCTATACGGATACATGTAGTTGGAACGCTAAATCAAACACGGTTTGTGCTAGCTCTTTGAAATTTGACACAATAATGTATTCCCATGTTCTATCGCTATGGTTTGTGTCCTATTGAAGTAGTCCCAAGCAGAGACTGACGAGAATCACTTTCATTGAAAGGGGTTGCCAAGCTTCCAAAAAACTACGAGTTTCCTGAAATCTCAGCAAACATTTTTTCACCCAATCTTGATGATACTGGAAGGTAATGATGAGTACACCAATCCCACTTGGCTCACCAAATTTCTTTCTTCTAGGTTAAACCGTTCCTTTGCAGTAACCGTTTTCATGTTTAGGTTTCACTCTGTTTTCTCCTATATGGATACATGTAGTTGGAACTCTAAATCAAACACGGTTTGTGCTAGCACTTTGAAACTTGGCACAATAATGTAGTTCCAAGTTCTATCGCTATGGTTGGTGTCCTATTGAAGTAGCCCCAAGCAGAGACTGACGAGAATCACTTTCATTGAAAGGGGTTCCCAAGCTTCCAAAACACTACGAGTTTCCTGAAATCTCAGCAAATATTTTTTCACCCACTGTTGATGATACTGCCAGGTAATGATCAGTACACCAATCCCACTTGGCTTACCAAATTTTGTTCTTCTAGGTTAAACCATTCCTTTGCAGTAACCGTTTTTATGTTTAGGTTTCACTCTGTTTTCTCCTATATGGATACATGTAGTTGGAATTCTAAATCAAACACAGTTGGTGCTAGCTCTTTGAAACTTGGCACAATAATGTAGTTCCAAGTTCTATCGCTATGGTTGGTGTCCTATTGAAGTAGCCCCAAGCAGAGACTGACGAGAATCATTTTCATTGAAAGGGGTTGCCAAGCTTCCAAAAAACTACGAGTTTCCTGAAATCTCAGCAAATATTTTTTCACCCAAACTTGATGATACTGGCAGGTATTGATCAGTACACCAATCCCACTTGGCTCACCAAATTTCGTTCTTCTAGGTTAAACCGTTCCTTTGCAGGAACCGTTTTCATGTTTAGGTTTCACTCTGTTTTCTCCTATATGGATACATGTAGTTGGAATTCTTAATCAAACACAGGTGGTGCTAGCTCTTTGAAACTTGGCACAATAATGTATTTCCAAGTTCTATCGCTATGGTTGGTGTCCTATTGAAGTAGCCCCAAGCAGAACTGACGAGAATCACTTTCATTGAAAGGGGTTGCCAAGCTTCCAAAACACTACGAGTTTCCTGAAATCTCAGCAAATATTTTTTCACCCAAACTTGATGATACTGCCAGGTAATGATCAGTACACCAATCCCACTTGGCTCACCAAATTTCGTTCTTCTAGGTTAAACCGTTCCTTTGCAGTAACCGTTTTCATGTTTAGGTTTCACTCTGTTTTCTCCTATATGGATACATGTAGTTGGAACTCTAAATCAAACACGGTTTGTGCTAGCTCTTTGAAACTTGGCACAATAATGTAGTTCCAAGTTCTATCCTTGTGGTTGGTGTCCTATTGAAGTAGGCCCAAGCAGAGACTGACGAGAATCACTTTCATTGAAAGGGGTTGCCAAGCTTCCAAAAAACTACGAGTTTCCTGAAATCTCAGCAAATATTTTTTCACCCACTGTTGATGATACTGCCAGGTAATGATCAGTACACCAATGCCACTTGGCTCACCAAATTTTGTTCTTATAGGTTAAACCATTCCTTTGCAGTAACCGTTTTTATGTTTAGGTTTCACTCTGTTTTCTCCTATATGGATACATGTAGTTTGGAACTCTTAATCAAACACAGTTGGTGCTAGCTCTTTGAAACTTGGCACAATAATGTAGTTCCAAGTTCTATCGCTATGGTTGGTGTCCTATTGAAGTAGCCCCAAGCAGAGACTGACGAGAATCACTTTCATTGAAAGGGGTTGCCAAGCCTCCAAAAAACTACGAGTTTCCTGAAATCTCAGCAAACATTTTTTCACCCAATCTTGATGATACTGGCAGGTAATGATCAGTACACCAATCCCACTTGGCTCACCAAATTTCGTTCTTCTAGGTTAAACCGTTCCTTTGCAGTAACCGTTTTCATGTTTAGGTTTCACTCTGTTTTCTCCTATATGGATACATGTAGTTGGAACTCTAAATCAAACACGGTTTGTGCTAGCTCTTTGAAACTTGGCACAATAATGTAGTTCCAAGTTCTATCGCTATGGTTGGTGTCCTATTGAAGTAGCCCCAAGCAGAGACTGACGAGAATCACTTTCATTGAAAGGGGTTGCCAAGCTTCCAAAAAACTACGAGTTTCCTGAAATCTCAGCAAATATTTTTTCACCCACTCTTGATGATACTGGCAGGTAATAATCAGTACACCAATCCCACTTGGCTCACCAAATTTCGTTCTTCTAGGTTAAACCGTTCCTTTGCAGTAACCATTTTCATGTTTAGGTTTCACTCTGTTTTCTCCTATATGGATACATGTACTTGGAACTCTAAATCAAACACGGTTTGTGCTAGCTCTTTGAAACTTGGCACAATAATGTAGTTCCAAGTTCTATCGCTATGGTTGGTGTCCTATGGAAGTAGCCCCAAGCAGAGACTGACGAGAATCACGTTCATTGAAAGGGGTTGCCAAGCTTCCAAAAAACTACGAGTTTCCTGAAATCTCAGCAAATATTTTTTCACCCACTCTTGATGATACTGGCAGGTAATGATCAGTACACCAATCCCAATTGTCTCACCAAATTTCGTTCTTCTAGGTTAAACCGTTCCTTTGCAGTAAACGTTTTCATGTTTAGGTTTCACTCTATTTTCTCCTATATGGATACATGTAGTTGGAACTCTAAATCAAACACGGTTTGTGCTAGCTCTTTGAAACTTGTCACAATAATGTAGTTCCAAGTTCTATCGCTATGGTTGGTGTCCTATTGAAGTAGCCCCAAGCAGAGACTGACGAGAATCACTTTCATTGAAAGGGGTTGCCAAGCTTCCAAAACACTACGAGTTTCATGAAATCTCGGCAAACATTTTTTCACCCAATCTTGATGATACTGGCAGGTAATGATCAGTACACCAATCTCACTTGGCTCACCAAATTTCGTTCTTCTAGGTTAAACCGTTCCTTTGCAGTAACCGTTTTCATGTTTAGGTTTCACTCTGTTTTCTCCTATATGGATACATGTAGTTGGAACTCTAAATCAAACACGGTTTGTGCTAGCTCTTTGAAACTTGGCACAATAATGTAGTTCCAAGTTCTATCCTTGTGGTTGGTGTCCTATTGAAGTAGGCCCAAGCAGAGACTGACGAGAATCACTTTCATTGAAAGGGGTTGCCAAGCTTCCAAAAAACTACGAGTTTCCTGAAATCTCAAAAAACATTTTTTCACCCAAACTTGATGATACTGGCAGGTAATGATCAGTACACCAATCCCACATGGCTCACCAAATTTCGTTCTTCTAGGTTAAACCGTTCCTTTGCAGTAACCGTTTTCATTTTTACGTTTCACTCTGTTTTCTCCTATACGGATACATGTAGTTGTAACTCTAAATCAAACACGGTTTGTGCTAGCTCTTTGAAACTTGGCACAATAATGTAGTTCCATGTTATATCTCTATGGTTTGTGTCCTATTGAAGTAGCCCCAAGCAGAGACTGATGAGAATCAGTTTCATTGAAAGGGGTTGCCAAGCTTCCAAAAAACTACGAGTTTCCTGAAATCTCAGCAAACATTTTTCACCCAATCTTGATGATACTGGCAGGTAATGATCAGTAAACCAATCCCACTTGGCTCACCAAATTTCGTTCTTCTAGGTTAAACCGTTCCTTTGCAGTAACCGTTTTCATGTTTAAGTTTCACTCTGTATTCTCCTATATGGATACATGTAGTTGGAACTCTAAATCAAACACGGTTTGTGCTAGCTCTTTGAAACTTGGCACAATAATGTAGTTCCAAGTTCTATCGCTATGGTTGGTCTCCTATTGAATTAGCCCCAAGCAGAGACTGACGAGAATCACTTTCATTGAAAGGGGTTGCCAAGCTTCCAAAAAACTACCAGTTTCCTGAAATCTCAGCAAACATTTTTTTCACCCAATCTTGATGATACTGGCAGGTAATGATCACGACACCAATCCCACTTGGCTCACCAAATTTTGTTCTTCTAGGTTAAACCGTTCTTTGCAGTAACCGTTTTTATGTTTAGGTTTCACTCTGTTTTCTCCTATATGGATACATGTAGTTGGAACTCTAAATCAAACACGGTTGGTGCTAGCTCTTTGAAACTTGGCACAATAATGTAGTTCCAAGTTCTATCGCTATGGTTGGTGTCCTATTGAAGTAGCCCCAAGCAGAGACTGACGAGAATCACTTTCATTGAAAGGGGTTGCCAAGCTTCCAAAAAACTACGAGTTTCCTGAAATCACAGCAAACATTTTTTCACCCAATCTTGATGATACTGGCAGGTAATGATCAGTACACCAATCCCACTTGGCTCACCAAATTTTGTTCTTATACGTTAAACCATTCCTTTGCAGTAACCGTTTTTATGTTTAGGTTTCACTCTGTTTTCTCCTATATGGATACATGTAGTTGGAACTCTTAATCAAACACAGTTGGTGCTAGCTCTTTGAACCTTGGCACAATAATGTAGTTCCAATTTCTATCGCTATTGTTGGTGTCCTATTGAAGTAGCCCCAAGCAGAGACTGACGAGAATCACTTTCATTGAAAGGGGTTGCCAAGCTTCCAAAAAACTACGAGTTTCCTGAAATCTCAGCAAACATTTTTTTCAACCAATCTTGATGATACTGGCAGGTAATGATCACGACACCAATCCCACTTGACTCACCAAATTTCGTTCTTCTAGGTTAAACCGTTCCTTTGCACTAACCGTTTTCATGTTTAGGTTTCACTCTGTTTTCTCCTATATGGATACATGTAGTTGGAACTCTAAATCAAACACGGTTTGTGCTAGCTCTTTGAAATTTGGCACAATAATGTATTCCCATGTTCTATCACTATGGTTTGTGTCCTATTGAAGTAGTCCCAAGCAGAGACTGACGAGAATCACTTTCATTGAAATGGGTTGCCAAGCTTCCAAAAAACTACGAGTTTCCTGAAATCTCAGCAAACATTTTTTCACCCAATCTTGATGATACTGGCAGGTAATGATGAGTACACCAATCCCACTTGGCTCACCAAATTTCATTCTTCTAGGTTAAACCGTTCCTTTGCAGTAACCGTTTTCATGTTTAGGTTTCACTCTGTTTTCTCCTATATGGATACATGTATTTGGAACTCAAAATCAAGCGCGGTTTTTGCTAGCCCTTTGAAACTTGGCACAATAATGTAGTTCCAAGTTCTATCGCTATGGTTGGTGTCCTATTGAAGTAGCCCCAAGCAGAGACTGACGAGAATCACTTTCATCGAAAGGGGTTGCTAAGCTTCCAAAAAACTACGAGTTTCCTGAAAACACAGCTAACAATTTTTCACCCAATCTTGATGATACTGGCAGGTAATGATCAGTACACCAATCCCACTTGGCTCACCAAATTTCGTTCTTCTAGGTTAAACTGTTCCTTTGCAGTAACCGTTTTCATGTTTAGGTTTCACTCTGTTTTCTCCTATATGGATACATGTAGTTGGAACTCTAAATCAAACACGGTTTGTGCTAGCTCTTTGAAACTTGGCACAATAATGTAGTTCCAAGTTCTATCGCTATGGTTGGTGTCCTATTGAAGTAGCCCCAAGCAGAGACTGACGAGAATCACTTTCATTGAAAGGGGTTGCCAAGCTTCCAAAAAACTACGAGTTTCCTGAAATCTCAGCAAACATTTTTTCACCCAATCTTGATGATACTGGCAGGTAATGATGACGACACCAATCCCACTTGTCTCACCTAATTTCGTGCTTCTAGGTTAAACCGTTCCTTTGCAGTAACCGTTTTCATGTTTAGGTTTCACTCTGTTTTCTCCTATATGGATACATGTAGTTGGAACTCAAAATCAAACACGGTTTGTGCTAGCTCTTTGAAATTTGGCAAAATAATGTATTCCCATGTTCTATCGCTATGGTTTGTGTCCTATTGAAGTAGTCTCAAGCAGAGACTGACGAGAATCACTTTCATTGAAAGGGTTTGCCAAGCTTCCAAAAAACTACGAGTTTCCTGAAATCTCAGCAAACATTTTTTCACCCAATCTTGATGATACTGCCAGGTAATGATCAGTACACCAATGCCACTTGGCTCACCAAATTTCGTTCTTCTAGGTTAAACCGTTCCTTTGCAGTAACCGTTTTCATGTTTAGGTTTCACTCTGTTTTCTCCTATATGGATACATGTAGTTGGAACTCTAAATCAAACACGGTTGGTGCTAGCTCTTTGAAACTTGGCACAATAATGTAGTTCCAATTTCTATCGCTATGGTTGGTGTCCTATTGAAGTAGCCCCAAGCAGAGACTGACGAGAATCACTTTCATTGAAAGGGGTTGCCAAGCTTCCAAAAAACTACGAGTTTCCTGAAATCTCAGCAAACATTTTTTCACCCAATCTTGATGATACTGGCAGGTAATGATCACGACACCAATCCCACTTGACTCACCTAATTCGTTCATCTAGGTTAAACCGTTCCTTTGCAGTAACCGTTTTCATGTTTAGGTTTCACTCTGTTTTCTCCTATATGGATACATGTAGTTGGAACTCTAAATCAAACACGGTTTGTGCTAGCTCTTTGAAATTTGGCACAATAATGTATTCCCATGTTCTATCGCTATGGTTGGTGTCCTATTGAAGTAGTCCCAAGCAGAGACTGACGAGAATCACTTTCATTGAAAGGGGTTGCCAAGCTTCCAAAAAACTACGAGTTTCCTGAAATCTCAGCAAACATTTTTTCACCCAATCTTGATGATACTGGCAGGTAATGATGACGACACCAATCCCACTTGTCTCACCTAATTTCGTTCATCTAGGTTAAACCGTTCCTTTGCAGTAACCGTTTTCATGTTTAGGTTTCACTCTGTTTTCTCCTATATGGATACATGTAGTTGGAACTCTAAATCAAACACGGTTTGTGCTAGCTCTTTGAAATTTGGCACAATAATGTATTCCCATGTTCTATCGCTATGGTTTGTGTCCTATTGAAGTAGTCCCAAGCAGAGACTGACGAGAATCACTTTCATTGAAAGGGTTTGCCAAGCTTCCAAAAAACTATGAGTTTCCTGAAATCTCAGCAAACATTTTTTCACCCAATCTTGATGATACTGCCAGGTAATGATCAGTACTCCAATGCCACTTGGCTCACCAAATTTCGTTCTTCTAGGTTAAACCGTTCCTTTGCAGTAACCGTTTTCATGTTTAGGTTTCACTCTGTTTTCTCCTATATGGATACATGTAGTTGGAACTCTAAATCAAACACGGTTGGTGCTAGCTCTTTGAAACTTGGCACAATAATGTAGTTCCAATTTCTATCGCTATGGTTGGTGTCCTATTGAAGTAGCCCCAAGCAGAGACTGACGAGAATCACTTTCTTTGAAAGGGGTTGCCAAGCTTCCAAAAAACTACGAGTTTCCTGAAATCTCAGCAAACATTTTTTCACCCAATCTTGATGATACTGGCAGGTAATGATCACGACACCAATCCCACTTGACTCACCTAATTCGTTCATCTAGGTTAAACCGTTCCTTTGCAGTAACCGTTTTCAGGTTTAGGTTTCACTCTGTTTTCTCCTATATGGATACATGTAGTTGGAACTCTAAATCAAACACGGTTTGTGCTAGCTCTTTGAAATTTGGCACAATAATGTATTCCCATGTTCTATCGCTATGGTTGGTGTCCTATTGAAGTAGTCCCAAGCAGAGACTGACGAGAATCACTTTCATTGAAAGGGGTTGCCAAGCTTCCAAAAAACTACGAGTTTCCTGAAATCTCAGCAAACATTTTTTCACCCAATCTTGATGATACTGGCAGGTAATGATCAGTACACCAATCCCACTTGGCTCACCAAATTTTGTTCTTATACGTTAAACCATTCCTTTGCAGTAACCGTTTTTATGTTTAGGTTTCACTCTGTTTTCTCCTATATGGATACATGTAGTTGGAACTCTTAATCAAACACAGTTGGTGCTAGCTCTTTGAACCTTGGCACAATAATGTAGTTCCAATTTCTATCGCTATTGTTGGTGTCCTATTGAAGTAGCCCCAAGCAGAGACTGACGAGAATCACTTTCATTGAAAGGGGTTGCCAAGCTTCCAAAAAACTACGAGTTTCCTGAAATCTCAGCAAACATTTTTTCAACCAATCTTGATGATACTGGCAGGTAATGATCACGACACCAATCCCACTTGACTCACCAAATTTCGTTCTTCTAGGTTAAACTGTTCCTTTGCACTAACCGTTTTCATGTTTAGGTTTCACTCTGTTTTCTCCTATATGGATACATGTAGTTGGAACTCTAAATCAAACACGGTTTGTGCTAGCTCTTTGAAATTTGGCACAATAATGTATTCCCATGTTCTATCGCTATGGTTTGTGTCCTATTGAAGTAGTCCCAAGCAGAGACTGACGAGAATCACTTTCATTGAAATGGGTTGCCAAGCTTCCAAAAAACTACGAGTTTCCTGAAATCTCAGCAAACATTTTTTCACCCAATCTTGATGATACTGGCAGGTAATGATGAGTACACCAATCCCACTTGGCTCACCAAATTTCATTCTTCTAGGTTAAACCGTTCCTTTGCAGTAACCGTTTTCATGTTTAGGTTTCACTCTGTTTTCTCCTATATGGATACATGTATTTGGAACTCAAAATCAAGCGCGGTTTTTGCTAGCCCTTTGAAACTTGGCACAATAATGTAGTTCCAAGTTCTATCGCTATGGTTGGTGTCCTATTGAAGTAGCCCCAAGCAGAGACTGACGAGAATCACTTTCATCGAAAGGGGTTGCTAAGCTTCCAAAAAACTACGAGTTTCCTGAAATCACAGCTAACAATTTTTCACCCAATCTTGATGATACTGGCAGGTAATGATCAGTACACCAATCCCACTTGGCTCACCAAATTTCGTTCTTCTAGGTTAAACCGTTCCTTTGCAGTAACCGTTTTCATGTTTAGGTTTCACTCTGTTTTCTCCTATATGGATACATGTAGTTGGAACTCTAAATCAAACACGGTTTGTGCTAGCTCTTTGAAACTTGGCACAATAATGTAGTTCCAAGTTCTATCGGTATGGTTGGTGTCCTATTGAAGTAGCCCCAAGCAGAGACTGACGAGAATCACTTTCATTGAAAGGGGTTGCCAAGCTTCCAAAAAACTACGAGTTTCCTGAAATCTCAGCAAACATTTTTTCACCCAATCTTGATGATACTGGCAGGTAATGATCACGACACCAATCCCACTTGACTCACCTAATTCGTTCATCTAGGTTAAACCGTTCCTTTGCAGTAACCGTTTTCATGTTTAGGTTTCACTCTGATTTCTCCTATATGGATACATGTAGTTGGAACTCTAAATCAAACACGGTTTGTGCTAGCTCTTTGAAATTTGGCACAATAATGTATTCCCATGTTCTATCGCTATGGTTGGTGTCCTATTGAAGTAGTCCCAAGCAGAGACTGACGAGAATCACTTTCATTGAAAGGGGTTGCCAAGCTTCCAAAAAACTACGAGTTTCCTGAAATCTCAGCAAACATTTTTTCACCCAATCTTGATGATACTGTCAGGTAATGATCAGTACACCAATCCCACTTGGCTCACCAATTTTTGTTCTTATACGTTAAACCATTCCTTTGCAGTAACCGTTTTTATGTTTAGGTTTCACTCTTTTTTCTCCTATATGGATACATGTAGTTGGAACTCTTAATCAAACACAGTTGGTGCTAGCTCTTTGAACCTTGGCACAATAATGTAGTTCCAATTTCTATCGCTATGGTTGGTGTCCTATTGAAGTAGCCCCAAGCAGAGACTGACGAGAATCACTTTCATTGAAAGGGGTTGCCAAGCTTCCAAAAAACTACGAGTTTCCTGAAATCTCAGCAACATTTTTTCAACCAATCTTGATGATACTGGCAGGTAATGATCACGACACCAATCCCACTTGACTCACCAAATTTCGTTCTTCTAGGTTAAACCGTTCCTTTGCACTAACCGTTTTCATGTTTAGGTTTCACTCTATTTTCTCCTATATGGATACATGTAGTTGGAACTCTAAATCAAACACGGTTTGTGCTAGCTCTTTGAAATTTGGCACAATAATGTATTCCCATGTTCTATCGCTATGGTTTTTGTCCTATTGAAGTAGTCCCAAGCAGAGACTGACGAGAATCACTTTCATTGAAATGGGTTGCCAAGCTTCCAAAAAACTACGAGTTTCCTGAAATCTCAGCAAACATTTTTTCACCCAATCTTGATGATACTGGCAGGTAATGATGAGTACACCAATCCCACTTGGCTCACCAAATTTCATTCTTCTAGGTTAAACCGTTCCTTTGCAGTAACCGTTTTCATGTTTAGGTTTCACTCTGTTTTCTCCTATATGGATACATGTATTTGGAACTCAAAATCAAGCGCGGTTTTTGCTAGCCCTTTGAAACTAGGCACAATAATGTAGTTCCAAGTTCTATCGCTATGGTTGGTGTCCTATTGAAGTAGCCCCAAGCAGAGACTGACGAGAATCACTTTCATCGAAAGGGGTTGCTAAGCTTCCAAAAAACTACGAGTTTCCTGAAATCACAGCTAACAATTTTTCACCCAATCTTGATGATACTGGCAGGTAATGATCAGTACACCAATCCCACTTGGCTCACCAAATTTCGTTCTTCTAGGTTAAACCGTTCCTTTGCAGTAACCGTTTTCATGTTTAGGTTTCACTCTGTTTTCTCCTATATGGATACATGTAGTTGGAACTCTAAATCAAACACGGTTTGTGCTAGCTCTTTGAAACTTGGCACAATAATGTAGTTCCATGTTCTATCGCTATGGTTTGTGTCCTATTGAAGTAGCCCCAAACAGAGACTGACGAGAATCACTTTCATTGAAAGGGGTTGCCATGCTTCCAAAAAACTACCAGTTTCCTTTGCAGTAACCGTTTTCATGTTTAGGTTTCACTCTGTTTTCTCCTATATGGATACATGTAGTTGGAACTCTAAATCAAACACGGTTTGTGCTAGCTCTTTGAAACTTGGCACAATAATGTAGTTCCAAGTTCTATCGCTATGGTTGGTGTCCTATTGAAGTAGCCCCAAGCAGAGACTGACGAGAATCACTTTCATTGAAAGGGGTTGCCAAGCTTCCAAAAAACTACCAGTTTCCTGAAATCTCAGCAAACATTTTTTCACCCAATCTTGATGATACTGGCAGGTAATGATCACGACACCAATCCCACTTGGCTCACCAAATTTTGTTCTTCTAGGTTAAACCGTTCTTTGCAGTAACCGTTTTTATGTTTAGGTTTCACTCTGTTTTCTCCTATATGGATACATGTAGTTGGAACTCTTAATCACACACAGTTGGTGCTAGCTCTTTGAAACTTGGCACAATAATGTAGTTCCAAGTTCTATCGCTAAGGATTGTGTCCTATTGAAGTAGCCCCAAGCAGAGACTGACGAGAATCACTTTCATTGAAAAGGGTTGCCAAGCTTCCAAAAAACTACGAGTTTCCTGAAATCTCGGCAAACATTTTTTCACCCAATCTTGATGATACTGGCAGGTAATGATGAGTACACCAATCCCACTTGGCTCACCAAATTTCGTTCTTCTAGGTTAAACAGTTCCTTTGCAGTAACCGTTTTCATGTTTAAGTTTCACTCTGTATTCTCCTATATGGATACATGTAGTTGGAACTCTAAATCAAACACGGTTTGTGCTAGCTCTTTGAAATTTGGCACAATAATGTATTCCCATGTTCTATCGCTATGGCTTGTGTCCTATTGAAGTAGCCCCAAGCAGAGACTGACGAGAATCACTTTCATTGAAAAGGGTTGCCAAGCTTCCAAAAAACTACGAGTTTCCTGAAATCTCGGCAAACAGTTTTTCACCCAATCTTGATGATACTGGCAGGTAATGATGAGTACACCAATCCCACTTGGCTCACCAAATTTCGTTCTTCTAGGTTAAACCGTTCCTTTGCAGTAACCGTTTTCATGTTTAAGTTTCACTCTGTATTCTCCTATATGGATACATGTAGTTGGAACTCTAAATCAAAGACGGTTTGTGCTAGCTCTTTAAAATTTGGCACAATAATGTATTCCCATGTTCTATCGCTATGGTTTGTGTCCTATTGAAGTAGTCCCAAGCAGAGACTGACGAGAATCACTTTCATTGAAAGGGGTTGCCAAGCTTCCAAAAAACTACGAGTTTCCTGAAATCTCAGCAAACATTTTTTCACCCAATCTTGATGGTACTGGCAGGTAATGATCAGTACACCAATCCCACTTGGCTCACCAAATTTTGTTCTTATAGGTTAAACCATTCCTTTGCAGTAACCGTTTTTATGTTTAGGTTTCACTCTGTTTTCTCCTATATGGATACATGTAGTTGGAACTCTTAATCAAACACAGTTGGTGCGAGCTCTTTGAACCTTGGCACAATAATGTAGTTCCACGTTCTATCGCTATGGTTGGTGTCCTATCGAAGTAGCCCCAAGCAGAGACTGAGGAGAATCACTTTCATTGAAAGTGGTTGCCAAGCATCCAAAATCTACGAGATTCCTGAAATCTCAGCAAACATTTTTTCACCCAATCTTGATAAAACTGGCAGGTAATGATGAGTACACAATCCCACTTGGCTCACCAAATTTCGTTCTTCTAGGTTAAACCGTTCCTTTGCAGTTACCGTTTTCATCTTTAGGTTTCACTCTGTTTTCTCCTATATGGATACACGTAGTTGGAACTCTAAATCAAACACGGATTGTGCTAGCTCTTTGAAACTTGGCACAATAATGTAGTTCCAAGTTCTATCGGTACGGTTGGTGTCCTATTGAAGTAGCCCAAGCAGAGACTGACGAGAATCACTTTCATTGAAAGGGGTTGCCAAGCTTCCAAAAAACTACGAGTTTCCTGAAATCTCAGCAAACATTTTTTCAACCAATCTTGATGATACTGGCAGGTAATGATCACGACACCAATCCCACTTGACTTACCAAATTTCGTTCTTCTAGGTTAAACAGTTCCTTTGCAGTAACCGTTTTCATGTTTAGGTTTCACTCTGTTTTCTCCTATATGGATACATGTAGTTGGAACTCTAAATCAAACACGGTTTGTGCTAGCTCTTTGAAATTTGGCACAATAATGTATTCCCATGTTCTATCACTATGGTTTGTGTCCTATTGAAGTAGTCCCAAGCAGAGACTGACGAGAATCACTTTCATTGAAATGGGTTGCCAAGCTTCCAAAAAACTACGAGTTTCCTGAAATCTCAGCAAACATTTTTTCACCCAATCTTGATGATACTGGCAGGTAATGATCAGTACACCAATCCCACTTGGCTCACCAAATTTCGTTCTTCTAGGTTAAACCGTTCCTATGCAGTAACCGTTTTCATGTTTAGGTTTCACTCTGTTTTCTCCTATATGGATACATGTAGTTGGAAATCTAAATCAAACACGGTTGGTGCTAGCTCTTTGAAACTTGGCACAATAATGTAGTTCCAAGTTCTATCGCTATGGTTGGTGTCCTATTGAAGTAGCCCGAAGCACAGACTGATGAGAATCACTTTCATTGAAGGGGTTGCCAAGCTTCCAAAACACTACGAGTGTCCTGAAATCTCAGCAAATATTTTTTCACCCACTGTTGATGATACTGGCAGGTAATGATCAGTACACCAATCCCACTTGGCTCACCAAATTTTGTTCTTATAGGTTAAACCATTCCTTTGCAGTAACCGTTTTTATGTTTAGGTTTCACTCTGTTTTCTCCTATATGGATACATGTAGTTGGAACTCTTAATCAAACACAGTTGGTGCTAGCTCTTTGAAACTTGGCACAATAATGTAGTTCCAAGTTCTATCGCTATGGTTGGTGTCCTATCGAAGTAGCCCCAAGCAGAGACTGAGGAGAATCACTTTCATTGAAAGTGGTTGCCAAGCATCCAAAATCTACGAGATTCCTGAAATCTCAGCAAACATTTTTTCACCCAATCTTGATGATACTGGCAGGTAATGATCAGTACACCAATCCCACTTGGCTCACCAAATTTCGTTCTTCTAGGTTAAACCGTTCCTTTGCAGTAACCGTTTTCATCTTTAGGTTTCACTCTGTTTTCTCCTATATGGATACACGTAGTTGGAACTCTAAATCAAACACAGTTAGTGCTAGCTCTTTGAAACTTCGCACAATAATGTAGTTCCAAGTTCTATCGGTACGGTTGGTGTCCTATTGAAGTAGCCCCAAGCAGAGACTGACGAGAATCACTTTCATTGAAAGGGGTTGCCATGCTTCCAAAAAACTACGAGTTTGCTGAAATCTCAGCAAACATTTTTCCACCCAATCTTGATGATACTGGCAGGTAATGATCACTACACCAATCCCACTTGGCTCACCAAATTTCGTTCTTCTAGGTTAAACCGTTCCTTTGCAGTAACCGTTTTCATGTTTAGGTTTCACTCTGTTTTCTCCTGTATGGATACATGTAGTTGGAACTCTAAATCAAACACGGTTTTTGCTAGCTCTTTGAAACTTGGCACAATAATATAGTTCCAAGTTCTATCGCCTTGGTTGGTGACCTATTGAAGTAGCCCGAAGCACAGACTGATGAGAATCAGTTTCATTGAAAGGGGTTGCCAAGCTTCCAAAAAACTACGAGTTTCCTGAAATCTCAGCAAACATTTTTTCACCCAATCTTGATGATACTGCCAGGTAATGATCAGTAAACCAATCCCACTTGGCTCACCAAATTTCGTTCTTCTAGGTTAAACCGTTCCCTTTGCAGTAACCGTTTTCATGTTTAAGTTTCACTCTGTATTCTCCTATATGGATACATGTAGTTGGAACTCTAAATCAAACACGGTTTGTGCTAGCTCTTTGAAATTTGGCAAAATAATGTATTCCCATGTCCTATCGCTATGGTTTGTGTCCAATTGAAGTAGTCCCAAGCAGAGACTGACGAGAATCACTTTCATTGAAAGGGGTTGCCAAGCTTCCAGAAAACTACGAGTTTCCTGAAATCTCAGCAAACATTTTTTCACCCAATCTTGATGATACTGGCAGGTAATGATCAGTACACCAATCCCACTTGGCTCACCAAATTTCGTTCTTCTAGGTTAAACCGTTCCTTTGCAGTAACCGTTTTCATGTTTAGGTTTCACTCTGTTTTCTCCTATATGGATACATGTAGTTGGAACTCTAAATCAAACACGGTTTGTGCTAGCTCTTTGAAACTTGGCACAATAATGTAGTTCCAAGTTGTATCGCTATGGTTGGTGTCCTATCGAAGTAGCCCCAAGCAGAGACTGAGGAGAATCACTTTCATTGAAAGTGGTTGCCAAGCATCCAAAATCTACGAGTTTCCTGAAATCTCAGCAAACATTTTTTCACCCAATCTTGATGATACTGCCAGGTAATGATCAGTACACCAATGCCACTTGGATCACCAAATTTCATTCTTCTAGGTTAAACCGTTCCTTTGCAGTAACCGTTTTCATGTTTAGGTTTCACTCTGTTTTCTCCTATATGGATACATGTAGTTGGAACTCTAAATCAAACACGGTTGGTGCTAGCTCTTTGAAACTTGGCACAATAATGTAGTTCCAAGTTCTATCGCTATGGTTGGTGTCCTATTGAAGTAGCCCCAAGCAGAGACTGACGAGAATCACTTTCATTGAAAGGGGTTGCCAAGCTTCCAAAAAACTACGAGTTTCCTGAAATCTCAGCAATATTTTTTCACCCACACTTGATGATACTGGCAGGTAATGATCAGTACACCAATCCCACTTGTCTCACCAAATTTCGTTCTTCTAGGTTAAACCGTTCCTTTGCAGTAACCGTTTTCATGTTTAGGTTTCACTCTATTTTCTCCTATATGGATACATGTTTTTGGAACTCTAAATCAAACACGGTTTGTGCTAGCTCTTTGAAACTTGGCACAATAATGTAGTTCCAAGTTCTATCGCTAAGGATTGTGTCCTATTGAAGTAGCCCCAAGCAGAGACTGACGAGAATCACTTTCATTGAAAAGGGTTGCCAAGCTTCCAAAAAACTACGAGTTTCCTGAAATCTCGGCAAACATTTTTTCACCCAATCTTGATGATACTGGCAGGTAATGATGAGTACACCAATCCCACTTGGCTCACCAAATTTCGTTCTTCTAGGTTAAACAGTTCCTTTGCAGTAACCGTTTTCATGTTTAAGTTTCACTCTGTATTCTCCTATATGGATACATGTAGTTGGAACTCTAAATCAAACACGGTTTGTGCTAGCTCTTTGAAATTTGGCACAATAATGTATTCCCATGTTCTATCGCTATGGCTTGTGTCCTATTGAAGTAGCCCCAAGCAGAGACTGACGAGAATCACTTTCATTGAAAAGGGTTGCCAAGCTTCCAAAAAACTACGAGTTTCCTGAAATCTCGGCAAACATTTTTTTCACCCAATCTTGATGATACTGGCAGGTAATGATGAGTACACCAATCCCACTTGGCTCACCAAATTTCGTTCTTCTAGGTTAAACCGTTCCTTTGCAGTAACCGTTTTCATGTTTAAGTTTCACTCTGTATTCTCCTATATGGATACATGTAGTTGGAACTCTAAATCAAAGACGGTTTGTGCTAGCTCTTTAAAATTTGGCACAATAATGTATTCCCATGTTCTATCGCTATGGTTTGTGTCCTATTGAAGTAGTCCCAAGCAGAGACTGACGAGAATCACTTTCATTGAAAGGGGTTGCCAAGCTTCCAAAAAACTACGAGTTTCCTGAAATCTCAGCAAACATTTTTTCACCCAATCTTGATGATACTGGCAGGTAATGATCAGTACACCAATCCCACTTGGCTCACCAAATTTTGTTCTTATAGGTTAAACCATTCCTTTGCAGTAACCGTTTTTATGTTTAGGTTTCACTCTGTTTTCTCCTATATGGATACACGTAGTTGGAACTCTAAATCAAACACGGATTGTGCTAGCTCTTTGAAACTTGGCACAATAATGTAGTTCCAAGTTCTATCGGTACGGTTGGTGTCCTATTGAAGTAGCCCCAAGCAGAGACTGACGAGAATCACTTTCATTGAAAGGGGTTGCCAAGCTTCCAAAAAACTACGAGTTTCCTGAAATCTCAGCAAACATTTTTTCAACCAATCTTGATGATACTGGCAGGTAATGATCACGACACCAATCCCACTTGACTTACCAAATTTCGTTCTTCTAGGTTAAACCGTTCCTTTGCAGTAACCGTTTTCATGTTTAGGTTTCACTCTGTTTTCTCCTATATGGATACATGTAGTTGGAACTCTAAATCAAACACGGTTTGTGCTAGCTCTTTGAAATTTGGCACAATAATGTATTCCCATGTTCTATCACTATGGTTTGTGTCCTATTGAAGTAGTCCCAAGCAGAGACTGACGAGAATCACTTTCATTGAAATGGGTTGCCAAGCTTCCAAAAAACTACGAGTTTCCTGAAATCTCAGCAAACATTTTTTCACCCAATCTTGATGATACTGGCAGGTAATGATCAGTACACCAATCCCACTTGGCTCACCAAATTTCGTTCTTCTAGGTTAAACCGTTCCTATGCAGTAACCGTTTTCATGTTTAGGTTTCACTCTGTTTTCTCCTATATGGATACATGTAGTTGGAAATCTAAATCAAACACGGTTGGTGCTAGCTCTTTGAAACTTGGCACAATAATGTAGTTCCAAGTTCTATCGCTATGGTTGGTGTCCTATTGAAGTAGCCCGAAGCACAGACTGATGAGAATCACTTTCATTGAAGGGGTTGCCAAGCTTCCAAAACACTACGAGTGTCCTGAAATCTCAGCAAATATTTTTTCACCCACTGTTGATGATACTGGCAGGTAATGATCAGTACACCAATCCCACTTGGCTCACCAAATTTTGTTCTTATAGGTTAAACCATTCCTTTGCAGTAACCGTTTTTATGTTTAGGTTTCACTCTGTTTTCTCCTATATGGATACATGTAGTTGGAACTCTTAATCAAAAACAGTTGGTGCTAGCTCTTTGAAACTTGGCACAATAATGTAGTTCCAAGTTCTATCGCTATGGTTGGTGTCCTATCGAAGTAGCCCCAAGCAGAGACTGAGGAGAATCACTTTCATTGAAAGTGGTTGCCAAGCATCCAAAATCTACGAGATTCCTGAAATCTCAGCAAACATTTTTTCACCCAATCTTGATGATACTGGCAGGTAATGATCAGTACACCAATCCCACTTGGCTCACCAAATTTCGTTCTTCTAGGTTAAACCGTTCCTTTGCAGTAACCGTTTTCATCTTTAGGTTTCACTCTGTTTTCTCCTATATGGATACACGTAGTTGGAACTCTAAATCAAACACAGTTAGTGCTAGCTCTTTGAAACTTCGCACAATAATGTAGTTCCAAGTTCTATCGGTACGGTTGGTGTCCTATTGAAGTAGCCCCAAGCAGAGACTGACGAGAATCACTTTCATTGAAAGGGGTTGCCATGCTTCCAAAAAACTACGAGTTTGCTGAAATCTCAGCAAACATTTTTCCACCCAATCTTGATGATACTGGCAGGTAATGATCACTACACCAATCCCACTTGGCTCACCAAATTTCGTTCTTCTAGGTTAAACCGTTCCTTTGCAGTAACCGTTTTCATGTTTAGGTTTCACTCTGTTTTCTCCTGAATGGATACATGTAGTTGGAACTCTAAATCAAACACGGTTTTTGCTAGCTCTTTGAAACTTGGCACAATAATATAGTTCCAAGTTCTATCGCTATGGTTGGTGACCTATTGAAGTAGCCCGAAGCACAGACTGATGAGAATCAGTTTCATTGAAAGGGGTTGCCAAGCTTCCAAAAAACTACGAGTTTCCTGAAATCTCAGCAAACATTTTTTCACCCAATCTTGATGATACTGCCAGGTAATGATCAGTAAACCAATCCCACTTGGCTCACCAAATTTCGTTCTTCTAGGTTAAACCGTTCCTTTGCAGTAACCGTTTTCATGTTTAAGTTTCACTCTGTATTCTCCTATATGGATACATGTAGTTGGAACTCTAAATCAAACACGGTTTGTGCTAGCTCTTTGAAATTTGGCAAAATAATGTATTCCCATGTCCTATCGCTATGGTTTGTGTCCAATTGAAGTAGTCCCAAGCAGAGACTGACGAGAATCACTTTCATTGAAAGGGGTTGCCAAGCTTCCAAAAAACTACGAGTTTCCTGAAATCTCAGCAAACATTTTTTCACCCAATCTTGATGATACTGGCAGGTAATGATCAGTACACCAATCCCACTTGGCTCACCAAATTTCGTTCTTCTAGGTTAAACCGTTCCTTTGCAGTAACCGTTTTCATGTTTAGGTTTCACTCTGTTTTCTCCTATATGGATACATGTAGTTGGAACTCTAAATCAAACACGGTTTGTGCTAGCTCTTTGAAACTTGGCACAATAATGTAGTTCCAAGTTCTATCGCTATGGTTGGTGTCCTATTGAAGTAGCCCCAAGCAGAGACTGACGAGAATCACTTTCATTGAAAGGGGTTGCCAAGCTTCCAAAAAACTACGAGTTTCCTGAAATCTCAGCAAACATTTTTTCACCCAATCTTGATGATACTGGCAGGTAATGATGACGACACCAATCCCACTTGTCTCACCTAATTTCGTTCATCTAGGTTAAACCGTTCCTTTGCAGTAACCGTTTTCATGTTTAGGTTTCACTCTGTTTTCTCCTATATGGATACATGTAGTTGGAACTCTAAATCAAACACGGTTTGTGCTAGCTCTTTGAAATTTGGCACAATAATGTATTCCCATGTTCTATCGCTATGGTTTGTGTCCTATTGAAGTAGTCCCAAGCAGAGACTGACGAGAATCACTTTCATTGAAAGGGTTTGCCAAGCTTCCAAAAAACTACGAGTTTCCTGAAATCTCAGCAAACATTTTTTCACCCAATCTTGATGATACTGCCAGGTAATGATCAGTACACCAATGCCACTTGGCTCACCAAATTTCGTTCTTCTAGGTTAAACCGTTCCTTTGCAGTAACCGTTTTCATGTTTAGGTTTCACTCTGTTTTCTCCTATATGGATATATGTAGTTGGAACTCTAAATCAAACACGGTTGGTGCTAGCTCTTTGAAACTTGGCACAATAATGTAGTTCCAATTTCTATCGCTATGGTTGGTGTCCTATTGAAGTAGCCCCAAGCAGAGACTGACGAGAATCACTTTCATTGAAAGGGGTTGCCAAGCTTCCAAAAAACTACGAGTTTCCTGAAATCTCAGCAAACATTTTTTCACCCAATCTTGATGATACTGGCAGGTAATGATCACAACACCAATCCCACTTGACTCACCTAATTCGTTCATCTAGGTCAAACCGTTCCTTTGCAGTAACCGTTTTCATGTTTAGGTTTCACTCTGTTTTCTCCTATATGGATACATGTAGTTGGAACTCTAAATCAAACACGGTTTGTGCTAGCTCTTTGAAATTTGGCACAATAATGTATTCCCATGTTCTATCGCTATGGTTGGTGTCCTATTGAAGTAGTCCCAAGCAGAGACTGACGAGAATCACTTTCATTGAAAGGGGTTGCCAAGCTTCCAAAAAACTACGAGTTTCCTGAAATCTCAGCAAACATTTTTTCACCCAATCTTGATGATACTGCCAGGTAATGATCACTACACCAATCCCACTTGGCTCACCAAATTTCGTTCTTCTAGGTTAAACCGTTCCTTTGCAGTAATCGTTTTCATGTTTAGGTTTCACTCTGTTTTCTCCTATATGGATACATGTAGTTGGAACTCTAAATCAAACACGGTTGGTGCTAGCTCTTTGAAACTTGGCACAATAATGTAGTTCCAATTTCTATCGCTATGGTTGGTGTCCTATTGAAGTAGCCCCAAGCAGAGACTGACGAGAATCACTTTCATTGAAAGGGGTTGCCAAGCTTCCAAAAAACTACGAGTTTCCTGAAATCTCAGCAAACATTTTTTCAACCAATCTTGATGATACTGGCAGGTAATGATCACGACACCAATCCCACTTGACTCACCAAATTTCGTTCTTCTAGGTTAAACCGTTCCTTTGCACTAACCGTTTTCATGTTTAGGTTTCACTCTGTTTTCTCCTATATGGATACATGTAGTTGGAACTCTAAATCAAACACGGTTTGTGCTAGCTCTTTGAAATTTGGCACAATAATGTATTCCCATGTTCTATCGCTATGGTTTGTGTCCTATTGAAGTAGTCCCAAGCAGAGACTGACGAGAATCACTTTCATTGAAATGGGTTGCCAAGCTTCCAAAAAACTACGAGTTTCCTGAAATCTCAGCAAACATTTTTTCACCCAATCTTGATGATACTGGCAGGTAATGATGAGTACACCAATCCCACTTGGCTCACCAAATTTCATTCTTCTAGGTTAAACCGTTCCTTTGCAGTAACCGTTTTCATGTTTAGGTTTCACTCTGTTTTCTCCTATATGGATACATGTATTTGGAACTCAAAATCAAGCGCGGTTTTTGCTAGCCCTTTGAAACTTGGCACAATAATGTAGTTCCAAGTTCTATCGCTATGGTTGGTGTCCTATTGAAGTAGCCCCAACAGAGACTGACGAGAATCACTTTCATCGAAAGGGGTTGCTAAGCTTCCAAAAAACTACGAGTTTCCTGAAATCACAGCTAACAATTTTTCACCCAATCTTGATGATACTGGCAGGTAATGATCAGTACACCAATCCCACTTGGCTCACCAAATTTCGTTCTTCTAGGTTAAACCGTTCCTTTGCAGTAACCGTTTTCATGTTTAGGTTTCACTCTGTTTTCTCCTATATGGATACATGTAGTTGGAACTCTAAATCAAACACGGTTTGTGCTAGCTCTTTGAAACTTGGCACAATAATGTAGTTCCATGTTCTATCGCTATGGTTTGTGTCCTATTGAAGTAGCCCCAAACAGAGACTGACGAGAATCACTTTCATTGAAAGGGGTTGCCAAGCTTCCAAAAAACTACCAGTTTCCTTTGCAGTAACCGTTTTCATGTTTAGGTTTCACTCTGTTTTCTCCTATATGGATACATGTAGTTGGAACTCTAAATCAAACACGGTTTGTGCTAGCTCTTTGAAACTTGGCACAATAATGTAGTTCCAAGTTCTATCGGTACGGTTTGTGTCCTATTGAAGTAGCCCCAAGCAGAGACTGACGAGAATCACTTTCATTGAAAGGGGTTGCCAAGCTTCCAAAAAACTACGAGTTTCCTGAAATCTCAGCCAACATTTTTTCGCCCAATCTTGATGATACTGGCAGGTAATGATCAGTACACCAATCCCACTTGGCTCACCAAATTTCATTCTTCTAGGTTAAACCGTTCCTTTGCAGTAACCGTTTTCATGTTTAGGTTTCACTCTGTTTTCTCCTATATGGATACATGTATTTGGAACTCAAAATCAAGCGCGGTTTTTGCTAGCCCTTTGAAACTTGGCACAATAATGTAGTTCCAAGTTCTATCGCTATGGTTGGTGTCCTATTGAAGTAGCGCCAAGCAGAGACTGACGAGAATCACTTTCATCGAAAGGGGTTGCTAAGCTTCCAAAAAACTACGAGTTTCCTGAAATCACAGCTAACAATTTTTCACCCAATTTTGATGATACTGGCAGGTAATGATCAGTACACCAATCCCACTTGGCTCACCAAATTTCGTTCTTCTAGGTTAAACCGTTCCTTTGCAGTAACCGTTTTCATGTTTAGGTTTCACTCTGTTTTCTCCTATATGGATACATGTAGTTGGAACTCTAAATCAAACACGGTTTGTGCTAGCTCTTTGAAACTTGGCACAATAATGAAGTTCCATGTTCTATCGCTATGGTTTGTGTCCTATTGCAGTAGCCCCAAACAGAGACTGACGAGAATCACTTTCATTGAAAGGGGTTGCCAAGCTTCCAAAAAACTACCAGTTTCCTGAAATCACAGCTAACAATTTTTCACCCAATCTTGATGATACTGGCAGGTAATGATCAGTACACCAATCCCATTTGGCTCACCTAATTTCGTTCTTCTAGGTTAAACCGTTCCTTTGCAGTAACCGTTTTCATGTTCAGGTTTCACTCTGTTTTTTCCTATATGGATACATGTAGTTGGAACTCTAAATCAAACACGGTTTGTGCTAGCTCTTTGAAACTTGGCACAATAATGTAGTTCCAAGTTCTATCGGTACGGTTGGTGTCCTATTGAAGTAGCCCCAAGCAGAGACTGACGAGAATCACTTTCATTGAAAGGGGTTGCCAAGCTTCCAAAAAACTACGAGTTTTCTGAAATCTCAGCAAACATTTTTTCACCCAATCTTGATGATACTGGCAGGTAATGATCACGACACCAATCCCACTTGACTCACCAAATTTCGATCTTCTAGGTTAAACCGTTCCTTTGCAGTAACCATTTTCATGTTTAGGTTTCACTCTGTTTCTCCTATATGGATACATGTAGTTGGAACTCTAAAGCAAACACGGTTTGTGCTAGCTCTTTGAAACTTGGCACAATAATGTAGTTCCAAGTTCTATCGGTACGGTTGGTGTCCTATTGAAGTAGCCCCAAGCAGAGACTGAGGAGAATCACTTTCATTGAAAGGGGTTGCCAAGCTTCCAAAAAACTACGAGTTTCCGGAAATCTCAGCAAACATTTTTTCGCCCAATCTTGATGATACTGGCAGGTAATGATCAGTACACCAATCCACTTGGCTCACCAAATTTCGTTCTTCTAGGTTAAACCGTTCCTTTGCAGTATCCGTTTTCATGTTTAGGTTTCACTCTGTTTTCTCCTATATGGATACAATTAGTCGGAACTCTAAATCAAACACGGTTTGTGCTAGCTCTTTGAAACTTGGCACAATAATGTAGTTCCATGTTCTATCGCTATGGTTTGTGTCCTATTGAAGTAGCCCCAAGCAGAGACTGACGAGAATCAGTTTCACTGAAATGGGTTGCCAAGCTTCCAAAAAACTACGAGTTTGCTGAAATCTCAGCAAACATTTTTTCACCCAATCTTGATGATACTGGCAGGTAATGATCAGTACACCAATCCCACTTGGCTCACCAAATTTCGTTCTTCTAGGTTAAACCGTTCCTTTGCAGTAACCGTTTTCATGTTTAGGTTTCACTCTGTTTTCTCCTATATGGATACATGTAGTTGGAACTCTAAATCAAACACGGTTTGTGCTAGCTCTTTGAAACTTGGCACAATAATGTAGTTCCAAGTTCTATCGGTACGGTTGTTGTCCTATTGATGTAGCCCCAAGCAGAGACTGACGAGAATCACTTTCATTGAAAGGGGTTGCCAAGCTTCCAAAAAACTACGAGTTTCCTGAAATCTCAGCAAACATTTTTTCACCCAATCTTGATGATACTGGCAGGTAATGATCACGACACCAATCCCACTTGACTCACCAAATTTCGTTCTTCTAGGTTAATCCGTTCCTTTGCAGTAACCATTTTCATGTTTAGGTTTCACTCTGTTTCTCCTATATGGATACATGTAGTTGGAACTCTAAAGCAAACACGGTTTTGTGCTAGCTCTTTGAAACTTGGCACAATAATGTAGTTCCAAGTTCTATCGGTACGGTTGGTGTCCTATTGAAGTAGCCCCAAGCAGAGACTGAGGAGAATCACTTTAATTGAAAGGGGTTGCCAAAGCTTCCAAAAAACTACGAGTTTCCGGAAATCTCAGCAAACATTTTTCGGCCAATCTTGATGATACTGGCAGGTAATGATCAGTACACCAATCCCACTTGGCTCACCAAATTTCGTTCTTCTAGGTTAAACCGTTCCTTTGCAGTATCCGTTTTCATGTTTAGGTTTCACTCTGTTTTCTCCTATATGGATACAAGTAGTCGGAACTCTAAATCAAACACGATTTGTGCTAGCTCTTGAAACTTGGCACAATAATGTAGTTCCATGTTCTATCGCTATGGTTGGTGTCCTATTGAAGTAGCCCCAAGCAGAGACTGACGAGAATCACTTTCATTGAAAGGGGTTGCCAAGCTTCCAAAAAACTACGAGTTTCCTGAAATCTCAGCAAACATTTTTTCACCCAATCTTGATGATACTGGCAGGTAATGATCAGTACACCAATCCCACTTGGCTCACCAAATTTCGTTCTTCTAGGTTAAACCGTTCCTTTGCAGTAACCTTTTTCATGTTTAGGTTTCACTCTGTTTTCTCCTATATGGATACAAGTAGTCGGAACTCTAAATCAAACACGATTTGTGCTAGCTCTTGAAACTTGGCACAATAATGTAGTTCCAAGTTCTATCGCTATGGTTGGTGTCCTATTGAAGTAGCCCCAAGCAGAGACTGACGAGAATCACTTTCATCGAAAGGGGTTGCTAAGCTTCCAAAAAACTACGAGTTTCCTGAAATCACAGCTAACAATTTTTCACCCAATCTTGATGATACTGGCAGGTAATGATCAGTACACCAATCCCACTTGGCTCACCAAATTTCGTTCTTCTAGGTTAAACCGTTCCTTTGCAGTAACCGTTTTCATGTTTAGGTTTCACTCTGTTTTCTCCTATATGGATACATGTATTTGGAACTCAAAATCAAGCGCGGTTTTTGCTAGCTCTTTGAAACTTGGCACAATAATGTAGTTCCAAGTTCTATCGCTATGGTTGGTGTCCTATTGAAGTAGCCCCAAGCAGAGACTGACGAGAATCACTTTCATCGAAAGGGGTTGCCAAGCTTCCAAAAAACTACGAGTTTCCTGAAATCACAGCTAACAATTTTTCACCCAATCTTGATGATACTGGCAGGTAATGATCAGTACACCAATCCCACTTGGCTCACCAAATTTCGTTCTTCTAGATTTAAACCGTTCCTTTGCAGTAACCGTTTCATGTTTAGGTTTCACTCTGTTTTCTCCTATATGGATACATGTAGTTGGAACTCTAAATCAAACACGGTTTGTGCTAGCTCTTTGAAACTTGGCACAATAATGTTGTTCCATGTTCTATCGCTATGGTTTGTGTCCTATTGAAGTAGCCCCAAGCAGAGACTGACGAGAATCCGTTTCACTGAAATGGGTTGCCAAGCTTCCAAAAAACTACGAGTTTCCTGAAATCTCAGCAAACATTTTTTCACCCAATCTTGATGATACTGGCAGGTAATGATGAGTACACCAATCGCACTTGGCTCACCAAATTTCGTTCTTCTAGGTTAAACCGTTCCTTTGCAGTAACCGTTTTCATGTTTAGGTTTCACTCTGTTTTCTCCTATATGGATACATGTAGTTGGAACTCTAAATCAAACACGGTTTGTGCTAGCTCTTTGAAACATGGCACAATAATGTAGTTCCAAGTTCTATCGCTATGGTTGGTGTCCTATTGAAGTAGCCCCAAGCAGAGACTGACGAGAATCACTTACATTGAAAGGGGTTGCCAAGCTTCCAAAAAGTACGAGTTTCCTGAAATCTCAGCAAACATTTTTTCGCCCAATCTTGATGATACTGGCAGGTAATGATGAGTACACCAATCCCACTTGGCTCACCAAATTTCATTCTTCTAGGTTGAACCGTTCCTTTGCAATAACCATTTTCATGTTTAGGTTTCACTCTGTTTTCTTGTATATGGATACATGTATTTGGAACTCAAAATCAAGCGCGGTTTTTGCTAGCTCTTTGAAACTTGGCACAAAAATGTAGTTCCAAGTTCTATCGCTATGGTTGGTGTCCTATTGAAGTAGCCCCAAGCAGAGACTTACGAGAATCTCTTTCATTGAACGGGGTAGCCAAGCTTCCAAAAAACTACGAGTTTCCTGAAATCTCAGCAAACATTTTTTCACCCAATCTTTATGATAAAGGCAGGTAATGATCAGTACACCAATCCCACTTGGCTCACCAAATTTCTTTCTTCTAGGTTAAACCGTTCCTTTGCAGTAACCGTTTTCATGTTTAGGTTTCACTCTGTTTTCTCCTATATGGATACATGTAGTTGGAACTCTAAATCAAACACGGTTTGTGCTAGCTCTTTGAAACTTGGCACAATAATGTAGTTCCAAGTTCTATCGGTACGGTTGGTTTCCTATTGAAGTAGCCCAAGCAGAGACTGACGAGAATCACTTTCATTGAAAGGGGTTGCCAAGCTTCCAAAAACTACGAGTTTCCTGAAATCTCAGCAAACATTTTTTCACCCAATCTTGATGATACTTGCAGGTAATGATCACGACACCAATCCCACTTGCATCACCAAATTTGATCTTCTAGGTTAAACCGTTCCTTTGCAGTAACCATTTTCATGTTTAGGTTTCACTGTGTTTCTCCTATATGGATACATGTAGTTGGAACTCTAAAGCAAACACGGTTTGTGCTAGCTCTTTGAAACTTGGCACAATAATGTAGTTCCAAGTTCTATCGGTACGGTGGGTGTCCTACTGAAGTAGCCCCAAGCAGAGACTGAGGAGAATCACTTTCATTGAAAGGGGTTGCCAAGCTTCCAAAAAACTACGAGTTTCCGGAAATCTCAGCAAACATTTTTTCGCCCAATCTTGATGATACTGGCAGGTAATGATCAGTACACCAATCCCACTTGGCTCACCTAATTTCGTTCTTCTAGGTTAAACCGTTCCTTTGCAGTAACCATTTTCATGTTTAGGTTTCACTCTGTTTTCTCGTATATGGATACATGTATTTGGAACTCAAAATCAAGCGCGGTTTTTGCTAGCTCTTTGAAACTTGGCACAATAATGTAGTTCCAAGTTCTATCGGTACGGTTGGTTTCCTATTGAAGTAGCCCCAAGCAGAGACTGACGAGAATCACTTTCATTGAAAGGGGTTGCCAAGCTTCCAAAAACTACGAGTTTCCTGAAATCTCAGCAAACATTTTTTCACCCAATCTTGATGATATTGGCAGGTAATGATCACGACACCAATCCCACTTGCATCACAAATTTCGATCTTCTAGGTTAAACCGTTCCTTTGCAGTAACCGTTTTCATGTTTAGGTTTCACTCTGTTTTCTCCTATATGGATACATGTAGTTGGAACTCTAAATCAAACACGGTTTGTGCTAGCTCTTTGAAACTTGGCACAATAATGTAGTTCCATGTTCTATCGCTATGCTTTGTGTCCTATTGAAGTAGCCCCAAGCAGAGACTGACGAGAATCCGTTTCACTGAAATGGGTGTCCAAGCTTCCAAAAAACTACGAGTTTCCTGAAATCTCAGCAAATATTTTTTCACCCAATCTTGATACTGGCAGGTAATGATGAGTACACCAATCGCACTTGGCTCACCAAATTTCGTTCTTCTAGGTTAAACCGTTCCTTTGCAGTAACCATTTTCATGTTTAGGTTTCACTCTGTTTTCTCCTATATGGATACATGTAGTTGGAACTCTAAATCAAACACGGTTTGTGCTAGCTCTTTGAAACTTGGCACAATAATGTAGTTCCAAGTTCTATCGGTACGGTTGTTGTCCTTTTGATGTAGCCCCAAGCAGAGACTGACGAGAATCACTTTAATTGAAAGGGGTTGCCAAGCTTCCAAAAAACTACGAGTTTCCTGAAATCTCAGCAAACATTTTTCGCCCAATCTTGATGATACTGGCAGGTAATGATGAGTACACCAATCCCACTTGGCTCACCAAATTTCATTCTTCTAGGTTAAACCGTTCCTTTGCAGTAACCATTTTCATGTTTAGGTTTCACTCTGTTTTCTCCTATATGGATACATGCATTTGGAACTCAAAATCAAGCGTGGTTTTTGCTATCTCTTTGAAACTTGGCACAATAATGTAGTTCCAAGTTCTATCACTATGGTTGGTGTCCTATTGAAGTAGCCCCAAGCAGAGACTGACGAGAATCACTTTCATTGAAAGGGGTTGCCAAGCTTCCAAAAAACTACGAGTTTCCTGAAATCACAGATAACAATTTTTCACCCAATCTTGATGATACTGGCAGGTAATGATCAGTACACCAATCCCACTTGGCTCACCTAATTTCGTTCTTCTAGGTTAAACCGTTCCTTTGCAGTAACCGTTTTCATGTTTAGGTTTCACTCTGTTTTCTCCTATATGGATACATGTAGTTGGAACTCTAAATCAAACACGGTTTGTGCTAGCTCTTTGAAACTTGGCACAATAATGTAGTTCCAAGTTCTATCGGTACGGTTGGTGTCCTATTGAAGTAGCCCCAAGCAGAGACTGACGAGAATCACTTTCATTGAACGGGGTTGCCAAGCTTCCAAAAAACTACGAGTTTCCTGAAATCTCAGCAAACATTTTTTCACCCAATCTTGATGATACTGGCAGGTAATGATCAGTACACCAATCCCACTTGGCTCACCAAATTTCGTTCTTCTAGGTTAAACCATTCCTTTGCAGTAACCGTTTTCATGTTTAGGTTTCACTCTGATTTCTCCTATATGGATACATGTAGTTGGAACTCTAAATCAAACACGGTATGTGCTAGCTCCTTGAAACTTGGCACAATAATGTAGTTCCAAGTTCTATCGGTACGGTTGGTGTCCTATTGAAGTAGCCCCAAGCAGAGACTGACGAGAATCACTTTCATTGAAAGGGGTTGCCAACCATCCAAAAAACTACGAGTTTCCTAAATCTCAGCAAACATTTTTTCGCCCAATCTTATTGATACTGGCAGGTAATCATGAGTACACCAATCCCACTTGGCTCACCAAATTTCATTCTTCTAGGTTAAACCGTTCCTTTGCAGTAACCGTTTTCATGTTTAGGTTTCACTCTGTTTTCTCCTATATGGATACATGTATTTGGAACTCTAAATCAAACACGGCTTGTGCTAGCTCTTTGAAACGTGGCACAATAATGTAGTTCCAAGTTCTATCGCTATGGTTGGTGTCCTACTGAAGTAGCCCCAAGCACAGACTGACGAGAATCACTTTCATTGAAAGGGGTTGCCAAGCTTCCAAAAAACTACGAGTTTCCTGAAATCTCAGCAAATATTTTTTCACCCAATCTTGATGATACTGGCAGGTAATGATCAGTACACCAATCCCACTTGGCTCACCAAATTTCGTTCTTCTAGGTTAAACCGTTCCTTTGCAGGAACCGTTTTCATGTTTAGGTTTCACTCTGTTTTCTGCTATATGGATACATGTAGTTGGAACTCTAAATCAAACACGGTTTGTGCTAGCTCTTTGAAACTTGGCACAATAATGTAGTTCCTAGTTCTATCGGTACGGTTGGTGTCCTATTGAAGTAGCCCCAAGCAGAGACTGACGAGAATCACTTTCATTGAAAGGGGTTGCCAAGCTTCCAAAAAACTACGAGTTTCCGGAAATCTCAGCAAACATTTTTTCACCCAATCTTGATGATACTGGCAGGTAATGATCAGTACACCAATCCCACTTGGCTCACCAAATTTCATTCTTCTAGGTTAAACCGTTCCTTTGCAGTAACTGTTTTCATATTTAGGTTTCACTCTGTTTTCTCCTATATGGATACATGTATTTGGAACTCTAAATCAAACACGGCTTGTGCTAGCTCTTTGAAACTTGGCACAATAATGTAGTTCCAAGTTCTATCGCTATGGTTGGTGTCCTACTGAAGTAGCACCAAGCAGAGACTGACGAGAATCACTTTCATTGAAAGGGGTTGCCAAGCTTCCAAAAAACTACGAGTTTCCTGAAATCTCAGCAAACATTTTTTCACCCAATCTTGATGATAAAGGCAGGTAATGATCAGTACACCAATCCCACTTGGCTCACCAAATTTGGTTGTTCTAGGTTAAACCGTTCCTTTGCAGTAACCGTTTTCATGTTTAGGTTTCACTCTGTTTTCTCCTATATGGATACATGTAGTTGGAACTCTAAATCAAACACGGTTTGTGCTAGCTCTTTGAAACTTGGCACAATAATGTAGTTCCAAGTTCTATCGGTACGGTTGGTGACGTATTGAAGTAGCCCTAAGCAGAGACTGACGAGAATCACTTTCATTGAAAGGGGTTGCCAAGCTTCCAAAAAACTACGAGTTTCCTGAAATCTCAGCAAACATTTTTTCGCCCAATCTTGATGATACTGGCAGGTAATGATGAGTACACCAATCCCACTTGGCTCACCAAATTTCATTCTTCTAGGTTAAACCGTTCCTTTGCAGTAACCGTTTTCATGTTTAGGTTTCACTCTGTTTTCTCCTATATGGATACATGTATTTGGAACTCAAAATCAAGCGCGGTTTTTGCTAGCTCTTTGAAACTTGGCACAATAATGTAGTTCCAAGTTCTATCGCTATGGTTGGTGTCCTATTGAAGTAGCCCCAAGCAGAGACTGACGAGATCACTTTCATCGAAAGGGGTTGCCAAGCTTCCAAAAAACTACGAGTTTCCTGAAATCACAGCTAACAATTTTTCACCCAATCTTGATGATACTGGCAGGTAATGATCAGTACACCAATCCCACTTGGCTCACCAAATTTCGTTCTTCTAGGTTTAAACCGTTCCTTTGCAGTAACCGTTTTCATGTTTAGGTTTCACTCTGTTTTCTCCTATATGGATACATGTAGTTGGAACTCTAAATCAAACACGGTTTGTGCTAGCTCTTTGAAAATTGGCACAATAATGTAGTTCCAAGTTCTATCGGTACGGTTGGTGTCCGATTGAAGTAGCCCCAAGCAGAGACTGACGAGAATCACTTTCATTGAAAGGGGTTGCCAAGCTTCCAAAAAACTACGAGTTTCCTAAAATCTCAGCAAATATTTTTTCGCCCAATCTTGATGATACTGGCAGGTAATGATGAGTACACCAATCCCACTTGGCTCACCAAATTTCATTCTTCTAGGTTGAACCGTTCCTTTGCAGTAACCATTTTCATGTTTAGGTTTCACTCTGTTTTCTCGTATATGGATACATGTATTTGGAACTCAAAATCAAGCGCGGTTTTTGCTAGCTCTTTGAAACTTGGCACAATAACGTAGTTCCAAGTTCTATCGCTATGGTTGGTGTCCTATTGAAGTAGCCCCAAGCAGAGACTTACGAGAATCTCTTTCATTGAACGGGGTAGCCAAGCTTCCAAAAAACTACGAGTTTCCTGAAATCTCAGCAAACATTTTTTTCACCCAATCTTGATGATAAAGGCAGGTAATGATCAGTACACCAATCCCACTTGCCTCACCAAATTTCTTTCTTCTAGGTTAAACCGTTCCTTTGCAGTAACCGTTTTCATGTTTAGTTTTCACTCTGTTTTCTCCTATATGGATACATGTATTTGGAACTCTAAATCAAACACGGTTTGTGCTAGCTCTTTGAAACTTGGCACAATAATGTAGTTCCATGTTCTATCGCTATGGTTTGTGTCCTATTGAAGTAGCCCCAAGCAGAGACTGACGAGAATCCGTTTCACTGAAATGGGTTGCCAAGCTTCCAAAAAACTACGAGTTTCCTGAAATCTCAGCAAATATTTTTTCACCAAATCTTGATACTGGCAGGTAATGATGAGTACACCAATCGCACTTGGCTCACCAAATTTCGTTCTTCTAGGTTAAACCGTTCCTTTGCAGTAACCATTTTCATGTTTAGGTTTCACTCTGTTTTCTCCTATATAGATACATGTATTTGGAACTCTAAATCAAACACGGCTTGTGCTAGCTCTTTGAAACTTGGCACAATAATGTAATTCCAAGTTCTATCGCTATGGTTCGTGTCCTACTGAAGTAGCCCCAAGCAGAGACTGACGAGAATCACTTTCATTGAAAGGGGTTGCCAAGCTTCCAAAAAACTACGAGTTTCCTGAAATCTCAGCAAACATTTTTTCACCCAATCTTGATGATACTGGCAGGTAATGATGAGTACACCAATCCCACTTGGCTCACCAAATTTCATTCTTCTAGGTTAAACGTTCCTTTGCAGTAACCATTTTCATGTTTAGGTTTCACTCTGTTTTCTCCTATATGGATACATGCATTTGGAACTCAAAATCAAGCGTGGTTTTTGCTATCTCTTTGAAACTTGGCACAATAATGTAGTTCCAAGTTCTATCACTATGGTTGGTGTCCTATTGAAGTAGCCCCAAGCAGAGACTGACGAGAATCACTTTCATTGAAAGGGGTTGCCAAGCTTCCAAAAAACTACGAGTTTCCTGAAATCACAGATAACAATTTTTCACCCAATCTTGATGATACTGGCAGGTAATGATCAGTACACCAATCCCACTTGGCTCACCTAATTTCGTTCTTCTAGGTTAAACCGTTCCTTTGCAGTAACCGTTTTCATGTTTAGGTTTCACTCTGTTTTCTCCTATATGGATACATGTAGTTGGAACTCTAAATCAAACACGGTTTGTGCTAGCTCTTTGAAACTTGGCACAATAATGTAGTTCCAAGTTCTATCGGTACGGTTGGTGTCCTATTGAAGTAGCCCCAAGCAGAGACTGACGAGAATCACTTTCATTGAACGGGTTGCCAAGCTTCCAAAAAACTACGAGTTTCCTGAAATCTCAGCAAACATTTTTTCACCCAATCTTGATGATACTGGCAGGTAATGATCAGTACACCAATCCCACTTGGCTCACCAAATTTCGTTCTTCTAGGTTAAACCATTCCTTTGCAGTAACCGTTTTCATGTTTAGGTTTCACTCTGTTTTCTCCTATATGGATACATGTAGTTGGAACTCTAAATCAAACACGGTATGTGCTAGCTCCTTGAAACTTGGCACAATAATGTAGTTCCAAGTTCTATCGGTACGGTTGGTGTCCTATTGAAGTAGCCCCAAGCAGAGACTGACGAGAATCACTTTCATTGAAAGGGGTTGCCAACCATCCAAAAACTACGAGTTTCCTAAATCTCAGCAAACATTTTTTCGCCGAATCTTATTGATACTGGCAGGTAATCATGAGTACACCAATCCCACTTGGCTCACCAAATTTCATTCTTCTAGGTTAAACGTTCCTTTGCAGTAACCGTTTTCATGTTTAGGTTTCACTCTGTTTTCTCCTATATGGATACATGTATTTGGAACTCTAAATCAAACACGGCTTGTGCTAGCTCTTTGAAACGTGGCACAATAATGTAGTTCCAAGTTCTATCGCTATGGTTGGTGTCCTACTGAAGTAGCCCCAAGCACAGACTGACGAGAATCACTTTCATTGAAAGGGGTTGCCAAGCTTCCAAAAAACTACGAGTTTCCTGAAATCTCAGCAAATATTTTTTCACCCAATCTTGATGATACTGGCAGGTAATGATCAGTACACCAATCCCACTTGGCTCACCAAATTTCGTTCTTCTAGGTTAAACCGTTCCTTTGCAGGAACCGTTTTCATGTTTAGGTTTCACTCTGTTTTCTGCTATATGGATACATGTAGTTGGAACTCTAAATCAAACACGGTTTGTGCTAGCTCTTTGAAACTTGGCACAATAATGTAGTTCCTAGTTCTATCGGTACGGTTGGTGTCCTATTGAAGTAGCCCCAAGCAGAGACTGACGAGAATCACTTTCATTGAAAGGGGTTGCCAAGCTTCCAAAAAACTACGAGTTTCCGGAAATCTCAGCAAACATTTTTTCACCCAATCTTGATGATACTGGCAGGTAATGATCAGTACACCAATCCCACTTGGCTCACCAAATTTCATTCTTCTAGGTTAAACCGTTCCTTTGAAGAACCATTTTCATGTTTAGGTTTCACTCTGTTTTCTCCTATATGGATACATGTATTTGGAACTCAAAATCAAGCGCGGTTTGTGCAAGCTCTTTGAAATTTGGCACAATAATGTAGTTCCAAGTTCTATCGCTCAGGTTGGTGTCCTATTGAAGTAGCCGCAAGCAGAGACTGACGAGAATCACTTTCATTGAAAGGGGTGCCAAGCTTCCAAAAAACTACGAGTTTCCTGAAATCTCAGCAAACATTTTTTCACCCAATCTTGATGATACTGGCAGGTAATGATGAGTACACCAATCCCACTTGCATCACCAAATTTCGTTCTTCTAGGTTAAACCGTTCCTTTGCAGTAACTGTTTTCATATTTAGGTTTCACTCTGTTTTCTCCTATATGGATACATGTATTTGGGAACTCTAAATCAAACACGGCTTGTGCTAGCTCTTTGAAACTTGGCACAATAATGTAGTTCCAAGTTCTATCGCTATGGTTGGTGTCCTACTGAAGTAGCACCAAGCAGAGACTGACGAGAATCACTTTCATTGAAAGGGGTTGCCAAGCTTCCAAAAAACTACGAGTTTCCTGAAATCTCAGCAAACATTTTTTCACCCAATCTTGATGATAAAGGCAGGTAATGATCAGTACACCAATCCCACTTGGCTCACCAAATTTGGTTGTTCTAGGTTAAACGTTCCCTTTGCAGTAACCGTTTTCATGTTTAGGTTTCACTCTGTTTTCTCCTATATGGATACATGTAGTTGGAACTCTAAATCAAACACGGTTTGTGCTAGCTCTTTGAAACTTGGCACAATAATGTAGTTCCAAGTTCTATCGGTACGGTTGGTGACGTATTGAAGTAGCCCTAAGCAGAGACTGACGAGAATCACTTTCATTGAAAGGGGTTGCCAAGCTTCCAAAAAACTACGAGTTTCCTGAAATCTCAGCAAACATTTTTTCGCCCAATCTTGATGATACTGGCAGGTAATGATGAGTACACCAATCCCACTTGGCTCACCAAATTTCATTCTTCTAGGTTAAACCGTCCTTTGCAGTAACCGTTTTCATGTTTAGGTTTCACTCTGTTTTCTCCTATATGGATACATGTATTTGGAACTCAAAATCAAGCGCGGTTTTTGCTAGCTCTTTGAAACTTGGCACAATAATGTAGTTCCAAGTTCTATCGCTATGGTTGGTGTCCTATTGAAGTAGCCCCAAGCAGAGACTGACGAGAATCACTTTCATCGAAAGGGGTTGCCAAGCTTCCAAAAAACTACGAGTTTCCTGAAATCACAGCTAACAATTTTTCACCCAATCTTGATGATACTGGCAGGTAATGATCAGTACACCAATCCCACTTGGCTCACCAAATTTCGTTCTTCTAGGTTAAACCGTTCCTTTGCAGTAACCGTTTTCATGTTTAGGTTTCACTCTGTTTTCTCCTATATGGATACATGTAGTTGGAACTCTAAATCAAACACGGTTTGTGCTAGCTCTTTGAAAATTGGCACAATAATGTAGTTCCAAGTTCTATCGGTACGGTTGGTGTCCGATTGAAGTAGCCCCAAGCAGAGACTGACGAGAATCACTTTCATTGAAAGGGGTTGCCAAGCTTCCAAAAAACTACGAGTTTCCTAAAATCTCAGCAAATATTTTTTCGCCCAATCTTGATGATACTGGCAGGTAATGATGAGTACACCAATCCCACTTGGCTCACCAAATTTCATTCTTCTAGGTTGAACCGTTCCTTTGCAGTAACCATTTTCATGTTTAGGTTTCACTCTGTTTTCTCGTATATGGATACATGTATTTGGAACTCAAAATCAAGCGCGGTATTTGCTAGCTCTTTGAAACTTGGCACAATAACGTAGTTCCAAGTTCTATCGCTATGGTTGGTGTCCTATTGAAGTAGCCCCAAGCAGAGACTTACGAGAATCTCTTTCATTGAACGGGGTAGCCAAGCTTCCAAAAAACTACGAGTTTCCTGAAATCTCAGCAAACATTTTTTCACCCAATCTTGATGATAAAGGCAGGTAATGATCAGTACACCAATCCCACTTGCCTCACCAAATTTCTTTCTTCTAGGTTAAACCGTTCCTTTGCAGTAACCGTTTTTCATGTTTAGTTTTCACTCTGTTTTCTCCTATATGGATACATGTATTTGGAACTCTAAATCAAACACGGTTTGTGCTAGCTCTTTGAAACTTGGCACAATAATGTAGTTCCATGTTCTATCGCTATGGTTTGTGTCCTATTGAAGTAGCCCCAAGCAGAGACTGACGAGAATCCGTTTCACTGAAATGGGTTGCCAAGCTTCCAAAAAACTACGAGTTTCCTGAAATCTCAGCAAATATTTTTTCACCAAATCTTGATACTGGCAGGTAATGATGAGTACACCAATCGCACTTGGCTCACCAAATTTCGTTCTTCTAGGTTAAACCGTTCCTTTGCAGTAACCATTTTCATGTTTAGGTTTCACTCTGTTTTCTCCTATATAGATACATGTATTTGGAACTCTAAATCAAACACGGCTTGTGCTAGCTCTTTGAAACTTGGCACAATAATGTAATTCCAAGTTCTATCGCTATGGTTCGTGTCCTACTGAAGTAGCCCCAAGCAGAGACTGACGAGAATCACTTTCATTGAAAGGGGTTGCCAAGCTTCCAAAAAACTACGAGTTTCCTGAAATCTCAGCAAACATTTTTTCACCCAATCTTGATGATACTGGCAGGTAATGATGAGTACACCAATCCCACTTGCATCACCAAATTTCGTTCTTCTAGGTTAAACCGTTCCTTTGCAGTAACTGTTTTCATATTTAGGTTTCACTCTGTTTTCTCCTATATGGATACATGTATTTGGAACTCTAAATCAAACACGGCTTGTGCTAGCTCTTTGAAACTTGGCACAATAATGTTAGTTCAAAGTTCTATCGCTATGGTTGGTGTCCTACTGAAGTAGCACCAAGCAGAGACTGACGAGAATCACTTTCATTGAAAGGGGTTGCCAAGCTTCCAAAAAACTACGAGTTTCCTGAAATCTCAGCAAACATTTTTTCACCCAAACTTGATGATACTGGCAGGTAATGATCACGACACCAATCCCACTTGACTCACCAAATTTCGATCTTCTAGGTTAAACCGTTCCTTTGCAGTAACCATTTTCATGTTTAGGTTTCACTCTGTTTTCTGCTATATGGATACATGTAGTTGGAACTCTAAAGCTAACACGGTTTGTGCTAGCTCTTTGAAACTTGGCACAATAATGTAGTTCCAAGTTCTATCGGTACGGTTGGTGTCCTATTGAAGTAGCCCCAAGCAGAGACTGACGAGAATCACTTTCATTGAACGGGGTAGCCAAGCTTCCAACAAACTACGAGTTTCCTGAAATCTCAGCAAACATTTTTTCACCCAATCTTGATGATACAATCTTGATGATACTGGCAGGTAATGATGAGTACACCAATCCCAAGGGCATATACCAAATTTTCGTTCTTCTAGGTTAAACCGTTCCTTTGCAGTAACCGTTTTCATGTTTAGGTTTCACTCTGTTTTCTCCTATATGGATACATGTAGTTGGAACTCTAAATCAAACACGGTTTGTGCTAGCTCTTTGAAACTTGGCACAATAATGTAGTTCCAAGTTCTATCGGTACGCTTGGTGTCCTATTGAAGTAGCCGCATGCCAGAGACTGACGAGAATCACTTTCATTGAAAGGGGTTGCCAAGCTTCCAAAAAACTACGAGTTTCCTGAAATCTCAGCAAACATTTTTTCACCCAATCTTGATGATACTGGCAGGTAATGATCACGACACCAATCCCACTTGACTCACCAAATTTTGATCTTCTAGGTTAAACCGTTCCTTTTCAGTAACCGTTTCATGTTTAGGTTTCACTCTGTTTTCTCCTATATGGATACATGTAGTTGGAACTCTAAATCAAGCACGGTTTGTGCTAGCTCTTTTGAAACTTGGCACAATAATGTAGTTCCATGTTCTATCGCTATGGTTTGTGTCCTATTGAAGTAGCCCCAAGCAGAGACTGACGAGAATCAGTTTCACTGAAATGGGTTGCCAAGCTTCCAAAAAACTACGAGTTTCCTGAAATCTCAGCAAACATTTTTTCACCCAATCTTGATGATACTGGCAGGTAATGATGAGTACACCAATCCCACTTGGCTCACCAAATTTCGTTCTTCTAGGTTAAACCGTTCCTTTGCAGTAACCGTTTTCATGTTTAGGTTTCACTCTGTTTTCTCCTATATGGATACATGTAGTTGGAACTCTAAATCAAACACGGTTTGTGCTAGCTCTTTGAAACTTGGCACAATAAATGTAGTTCCAAGTTCTATCGGTACGCTTGGTGTCCTATTGAAGTAGCCGCATGCAGAGACTGACGAGAATCACTTTCATTGAAAGGGGTTGAAAAGCTTCCAAAAAACTACGAGTTTCCTGAAATCTCAGCAAATATTTTTTCACCCAATCTTGATGATACTGGCAGGTAATGATCACGACACCAATCCCACTTGACTCACCAAATTTTGATCTTCTAGGTTAAACCGTTCCTTTTCAGTAACCATTTTTATGTTTAGGTTTCACTCTGTTTTCTCCTATATGGATACATGTATTTGGAACTCTAAATCAAACACGGCTTGTGCTAGCTCTTTGAAACTTGGCACAATAATGTAGTTTCAAGTTCTATCGCTATGGTTGGTGTCCTACTGAAGTAGCACCAAGCAGAGACTGACGAGAATCACTTTCATTGAAAGGGTTGCCAAGCTTCCAAAAAACTACGAGTTTCCTGAAATCTCAGCAAACATTTTTTCACCCAATCTTGATGATACTGGCAGGTAATGATCACGACACCAATCCCACTTGGCTCACCAAATTTGATTCTTCTAGGTTAAACCGTTCCTTTGCAGGAACAATTTTCATGTTTAGGTTTCACTCTGTTTTCTCCTATATGGATACATGTATTTGGAACTCAAATCAAGCGCGGTTTGTGCTAGCTCTTTGAAATTTGCACAATAATGTAGTTCAAGTTCTATCGCTCAGGTTGGTGTCCTATTGAAGTAGCCGCAAGCAGAGACTGACGAGAATCACTTTCATTGAAAGGGGTTGCCAAGCGTCCTAAAAACTACGAGTTTCCTGAAATCTCAGCAAACATTTTTTCACCCAATCTTGATGATACTGGCAGGTAATGATCAGTACACCAATCCCACTTGGCTCACCAAATTTCATTCTTCTAGGTTAAACCGTTCCTTTGAAGAACCATTTTCATGTTTAGGGTTTCACTCTGTTTCTCCTATATGGATACATGTATTTTGGAACTCAAAATCAAGCGCGGTTTGTGCTAGCTCTTTGAAACTTGGCACAATAATGTAGTTCCAAGTTCTATCGGTACGGTTGGTGTCCTATTGAAGTAGCCCCAAGCAGAGACTGACGAGAATCACTTTCATTGAAAGGGGTTGCCAAGCTTCCAAAAATCTACGAGTTTCCTGAAATCTCAGCAAACATTTTTTCACCCAATCTTGATGATACTGGCAGGTAATGATCACGACACCAATCCCACTTGACTCACCAAATTTTGATCTTCTAGGTTAAACCGTTCCTTTTCAGTAACCATTTTTATGTTTAGGTTTCACTCTGTTTTCTCCTATATGGATACATGTATTTGGAACTCTAAATCAAACACGGTTTGTGCTAGCTCTTTGAAATTTGGCACAATAATGTAGTTCCAAGTTCTATCGCTCATGTTGGTGTCCTATTGAAGTAGCCCAAGCAGAGACTGACGAGAATCACTTTCATTGAACGGGGTAGCCAAGCTTCCAAAAAACTACGAGTTTCCTGAAATCTCAGCAAATATTTTTTCACCCAATCTTGATGATACTGGCAGGTAATGATGAGTACACCAATCCCACTTGCATCACCAAATTTCGTTCTTCTAGGTTAAACCGTTCCTTTGCAGTAACTGTTTTCATATTTAGGTTTCACTCTGTTTTCTCCTATATGGATACATGTATTTGGAACTCTAAATCAAACACGGCTTGTGCTAGCTCTGTGAAACTTGGCACAATAATGTAGTTCCAAGTTCTATCGCTATGGTTGGTGTCCTACTGAAGTAGCACCAAGCAGAGACTGACGAGAATCACTTTCATTGAAAGGGGTTGCCAAGCTTCCAAAAAACTACGAGTTTCCTGAAATCTCAGCAAACATTTTTTCACCCAATCTTGATGATACTGGCAGGTAATGATCACGACACCAATCCCACTTGACTCACCAAATTTCGATCTTCTAGGTTAAACCGTTCCTTTGCAGTAACCATTTCATATTTAGGTTTCACTCTGTTTTCTCCTATATGGATACATGTATTTGGGAACTCAAAATCAAGCACGGTTTATGCTAGCTCTTTGAAACTTGGCACAATAATGTAGTTCCAAGTTCTATCGGTACGGTTGGTGTCCTATTGAAGTAGCCCCAAGCAGAGACTGACGAGAATCACTTTCATTGAACGGGTAGCCAAGCTTCCAACAAACTACGAGTTTCCTGAAATCTCAGCAAACTTTTTTTCACCCAATCTTGATGATACTGGCAGGTAATGATCAGTACACCAATCCCACTTGGCTCACCAAATTTCATTCTTCTAGGTTAAACCGTTCCTTTGAAAGAACCATTTTCATGTTTAGGTTTCACTCTGTTTTCTCCTATATGGATACATGTATTTGGAACTCAAAATCAAGCGCGGTTTGTGCTAGCTCTTTGAAACTTGGCACAATAATGTAGTTCCAAGTTCTATCGGTACGGTTGGTGTCCTATTGAAGTAGCCCCAAGCAGAGACTGACGAGAATCACTTTCATTGAAAGGGGTTGCCAAGCTTCCAAAAAACTACGACTTTCCTGAAATCTCAGCAAACATTTTTTCACCCAATCTTGATGATACTGGCAGGTAATGATCACGACACCAATCCCACTTGACTCACCAAATTTTGATCTTCTAGGTTAAACCGTTCCTTTTCAGTAACCATTTTTATGTTTAGGTTTCACTCTGTTTTCTCCTATATGGATACATGTATTTGGAACTCTAAATCAAACACGGTTTGTGCTAGCTCTTTGAAATTTGGCACAATAATGTAGTTCCAAGTTCTATCGCTCATGTTGGTGTCCTATTGAAGTAGCCCCAAGCAGAGACTGACGAGAATCACTTTCATTGAACGGGTAGCCAAGCTTCCAAAAAACTACGAGTTTCTGAAATCTCAGCAAATATTTTTTCACCCAATCTTGATGATACTGGCAGGTAATGATGAGTACACCAATCCCACTTGCATCACCAAATTTCGTTCTTCTAGGTTAAACCGTTCCTTTGCAGTAACTGTTTTCATATTTAGTTTCACTCTGTTTCTCCTATAGGATACATGTATTTGGAACTCTAAATCAAACACGGCTTGTGCTAGCTCTGTGAAACTTGGCACAATAATGTAGTTCCAAGTTCTATCGCTATGGTTGGTGTCCTACTGAAGTAGCACCAAGCAGAGACTGACGAGAATCACTTTCATTGAAAGGGGTTGCCAAGCTTCCAAAAAACTACGAGTTTCCTGAAATCTCAGCAAACATTTTTTCACCCAATCTTGATGATACTGGCAGGTAATGATCACGACACCAATCCCACTTGACTCACCAAATTTCGATCTTCTAGGTTAACCGTTCCTTTGCAGTAACCATTTTCATATTTAGGTTTCACTCTGTTTTCTCCTATATGGATACATGTATTTGGAACTCAAAATCAAGCACGGTTTATGCTAGCTCTTTGAAACTGGCACAATAATGTAGTTCCAAGTTCTATCGGTACGGTTGGTGTCCTATTGAAGTAGCCCCAAGCAGAGACTGACGAGAATCACTTTCATTGAACGCGGTAGCCAAGCTTCCAACAAACTACGAGTTTCCTGAAATCTCAGCAAACTTTTTTTTCACCCAATCTTGATGATACTGGCAGGTAATGATCAGTACACCAATCCCACTTGGCTCACCAAATTTCGTTCTTCTAGGTTAAACCTTCCTTTGCAGTAACCGTTTTCATGTTTAGGTTTCACTCTGTTTTCTCCCATATGCATACATGTAGTTGGAACTCTAAATCAAACACGGTTTGTGCTAGCTCTTTGAAACTTGGCACAATAATGTAGTTCCAAGTTCTATCGCTCAGGTTGGTGTCCTATTGAAGTAGCCCCAAGCAGAGACTGACGAGAATCACTTTCATTGAAAGGGGTTGCCAAGCTTCCAAAAAACTACGAGTTTCCTGAAATCTCATCAACATTTTTCGCCCAATCTTGATGATACTGGCAGGTAATGATCACGACACCAATCCCACTTGACTCACCAAATTATGATCTTCTAGGTTAAACCGTTCCTTTTCAGTAACCATTTTTATGTTTAGGTTTCACTCTGTTTTCTCCCCTATGCATACATGTAGTTGGAACTCTAAATCAAACATGGTTTGTGCTAGCTCTTTGAAACTTGGCACAATAATGTAGTTCCAAGTTCTATCGGTACGGTTGGTGTCCTATTGAAGTAGCCCCAAGCAGAGACTGACGAGAATCACTTTCATTGAACGGGGTTGCCAAGCTTCCAAAAACTACGAGTTTCCTGAAATCTCAGCAAACATTTTTTCACCCAATCTTGATGATACTGGCAGGTAATGATCAGTACACCAATCCCACTTGGCTCACCAAATTTCGTTCTTCTAGGTTAAACCGTTCCTTTGCAGTAACCGTTTTCATGTTTAGGTTTCACTCTGTTTTCTCCTATATGGATACATGTAGTTGGAACTCTAAATCAAACACGGTTTTTGCTAGCTCTTTGAAACTTGGCTCAATAATGTAGTTCCAAGTTCTATCGGTACGGTTGGTGTCCTATTGAAGTAGCACCAAGCAGAGACTGACGAGAATCACTTTCATTGAAAGGGGTTGCCAAGCTTCCAAAAAACTACGAGTTTCCTGAAATCTCAGCAAACATTTTTTCGCCCAATCTTATTGATACTGGCAGGTAATGATGAGTACACCAATCCCACTTGGCTCACCAAATTTCATTCTTCTAGGTTAACCGTTCCTTTGCAGGAACAATTTTCATATTTAGGTTTCACTCTGTTTTCTCCTATATGGATACATATATTTGGAACTCAAAATCAAGCGCGGTTTGTGCTAGCTCTTTGAAATTTGGCACAATAATGTAGTTCCAAGTTCTATCGCTCAGGTTGGTGTCCTATTGAAGTAGCCGCAAGCAGAGACTGACGAGAATCACTTTCATTGAAAGGGGTTGCCAAGCGTCCTAAAAACTACGAGTTTCCTGAAATCTCAGGAAACATTTTTTCACCCAATCTTGATGATACTGGCAGGTAATGATGAGTATACCAATCCCACTTGCATCACCAAATTTCGTTCTTCTAGGTTAAACCGTTCCTTTGCAGTAACTGTTTTCATATTTAGGTTTCACTCTGTTTTCTCCTATATGGATACATGTATTTGGAACTCTAAATCAAACAGGGGTTGTGCTAGCTCTTTGAAACTTGGCACAATAATGTAGTTACAAGTTCTATCGCTATGGTTGGTGTCCTACTGAAGTAGCACCAAGCAGAGACTGACGAGAATCACTTTCATTGAAAGGGGTTGCCAAGCTTCCAAAAAACTACGAGTTTCCTGAAATCTCAGCAAACATTTTTTTCACCCAATCTTGATGATACTGGCAGGTAATGATCACGACACCAATCCCACTTGACTCACCAAATTTCGATCTTCTAGGTTAAACCGTTTCTTTGCAGTACCATTTTCATGTTTAGGTTTCACTCTGTTTTCTCCTATATGGATACATGTATTTGGAACTCAAAATCAAGCACGGTTTATGCTAGCTCTTTGGAAAGTTGGCACAATAATGTAGTTCCAAGTTCTATCGGTACGGTTGGTGTCCTATTGAAGTAGCCCCAAGCAGAGACTGATGAGAATCACTTTCATTGAACGGGGTAGCCAAGCTTCCAACAAACTACGAGTTTCCTGAAATCTCAGCAAACATTTTTTCACCCAATCTTGATGATACTGGCAGGTAATGATCAGTACACCAATCCCACTTGGCTCACCAAATTTCGTTCTTCTAGGTTAAACCGTTCCTTTGCAGTAACCGTTTTTCATGTTTAGGTTTCACTCTGTTTTCTCCCATATGCATACATGTAGTTGGAATTCTAAATCAAACACGGGTTTGTGCTAGCTCTTTGAAACTTGGCACAATAATGTAGTTCCAAGTTCTATCGGTACGGTTGGTGTCCTATTGAAGTAGCCCCAAGCAGAGACTGACGAGAATCACTTTCACTGAAAGGGGTTGCCAAGCTTCCAAAAAACTACGAGTTTCATGAAATCTCATCAAACATTTTTTCGCCCAATCTTGATGATACTGGCAGGTAATGATGAGTACACCAATCCAACTTGGCTCACCAAATTTCATTCTTCTAGGTTAAACCGTTCCTTTGCAGTAACCATTTCATTTTTAGGTTCACTCTGTTTTCTCCTATACGGATACATGTATTTGGAACTCTAAATCAAACACGGATTGTGCTAGCTCTTTGAAATTTGGAACAATAATGTAGTTCCAAGTTCTATCGGAACGGTTGGTGTCCTATTGAAGTAGCCCCAAGCAGAGACTGACGAGAATCACTTTCATTGAAAGGGGTTGCCAAGCTTCCAAAAAACACGAGTTTCCTGAAATCTCAGACAACAATTTTTCACCCAATCTTGATGATACTGGCAGGTAATGATCAGTACACCAATCCCACTTGGCTCACCAAATTTCGTTCTTCTAGGTTAAACCGTTCCTTTGCAGTAACCGTTTTCATGTTTAGGTTTCACTCTGTTTTCTCCTATATGGATACATGTAGTTGGAACTCTAAATCAAACACGGTTTGTGCTAGCTCTTTGAAACTTGGCACAATAATGTAGTTCCAAGTTCTATCGGTACGGTTGGTGTCCTATTGAAGTAGCCCAAGCAGAGACTGACGAGAATCACTTTCATTGAAAGGGGTTGCCAAGCTTCCAAAAAACTACGAGTTTCCTGAAATCTCAGCAAACATTTTTTCACCCAATCTTGATGATACTGGCAGGTAATGATCACGACACCAATCACACTTGACTCACCAAATTATGATCTTCTAGGTTAAACCGTTCCTTTTCAGTAACATTTTTATGTTTAGGTTTCACTCTGTTTTCTCCTATATGGATACATGTATTTGGAACTCAAAATCAAGCACGGTTTATGCTAGCTCTTTGAAACTTGGCACAATAATGTAGTTCCAAGTTCTATCGGTACGGTTGGTGTCCTATTGAAGTAGCCCCAAGCAGAGACTGACGAGAATCACTTTCATTGAACGGGGTTGCCAAGCTTCCAAAAAACTACGAGTTTCCTGAAATCTCAGCAAACATTTTTTCACCCAATCTTGATGATACTGGCAGGTAATGATCAGTACACCAATCCCACTTGGCTCACCAAATTTCGTTCTTCTAGGTAAAACCGTTCCTTTGCAGTAACCGTTTTCATGTTTAGGTTTCACTCTGTTTTCTCCTATATGGATACATGTAGTTGGAACTCTAAATCAAACACGGTTTGTGCTAGCTCTTTGAAACTTGGCACAATAATGTAGTTCCAAGTTCTATCGGTACGGTTGGTGTCCTATTGAAGTAGCCCCAAGCAGAGACTGAGGAGAATCACTTTCATTGAAAGGGGTTGCCAAGCTTCCAAAAAACTACGAGTTTCCTGAAATCTCAGCAAACATTTTTTCACCCAATCTTGATGATACTGGCAGGTAATGATCACGACACCAATCCCACTTGACTCACCAAATTATGATCTTCTAGGTTAAACCGTTCCTTTTCAGTAACCATTTTTATGTTTAGGTTTCACTCTGTTTTCTCCTATATGGATACATGTATTTGGAACTCAAAATCAAGCACGGTTTATACTAGCTCTTTGAAACTTTGCACAATAATGTAGTTCCAAGTTCTATCGGTACGGTTGGTGTCCTATTGAAGTAGCCCCAAGCAGAGACTGACGAGAATCACTTTCATTGAAAGGGGTTGCCAAGCTTCCAAAAAACTACGAGTTTCCTGAAATCTCAGCAAACATTTTTTCACCCAATCTTGATGATACTGGCAGGTAATGATCACGACACCAATCCCACTTGACTCACCAAATTATGATCTTCTAGGTTAAACCGTTCCTTTTCAGTAACCATTTTTATGTTTAGGTTTCACTCTGTTTTCTCCTATATGGATACATGTATTTGGAAGTCAAAATCAAGCACGGTTTATGCTAGCTCTTTGAAACTTGGCACAATAATGTAGTTCCAAGTTCTATCGGTACGGTTGGTGTCCTATTGAAGTAGCCCCAAGCAGAGACTGACGAGAATCACTTTCATTGAACGGGGTTGCCAAGCTTCCAAAAAACTACGAGTTTCCTGAAATCTCAGCAAACATTTTTTTCACCCAATCTTGATGATACTGGCAGGTAATGATCAGTACACCAATCCCACTTGGCTCACCAAATTTCGTTCTTCTAGGTTAAACCGTTCCTTTGCAGTAAACGTTTTCATGTTTAGGTTTCACTCTGTTTTCTCCTATATGGATACATGTAGTTGGAACTCTAAATCAAACACGGTTGGTGCTAGCTCTTTGAAACTTGGCAAAATAATGTAGTTCCAAGTTCTATCGGTACGGTTGTTGTCCTATTGAAGTAGCCCCAAGCAGAGACTGAGGAGAATCACTTTCATTGAAAGGGGTTGCCAAGCTTCCAAAAAACTACGAGTTTCCTGAAATCTCAGCAAACATTTTTCACCCAATCTTGATGATACTGGCAGGTAATGATCACGACACCAATCCCACTTGACTCACCAAATTATGATCTTCTAGGTTAAACCGTTCCTTTTCAGTAACCATTTTTATGTTTAGTTTCACTCTGTTTTCTCCTATATGGATACATGTATTTGGAACTCAAAATCAAGCACGTTTTTGCTAGCTCTTTGAAACTTGGCACAATAATGTAGTTCCAAGTTCTATCGGTACGGTTGGTGTCCTATTGAAGTAGCCCCAAGCAGAGACTGACGAGAATCACTTTCATTGAACGGGGTTGCCAAGCTTCCAAAAAACTACGAGTTTCCTGAAATCTCAGCAAACATTTTTTCACCCAATCTTGATGATACTGGCAGGTAATGATCAGTACACCAATCCCACTTGGCTCACCAAATTTCGTTCTTCTAGGTTAAACCGTTCCTTTGCAGTAACCGTTTTCATGTTTAGGTTTCACTCTGTTTTCTCCTATATGGATACATGTATTTGGATACTCTAAAATCAAACACGGTTTGTGCTAGCTCTTTGAAATTAGGCACAATAATGTAGTTCCCAAGTTCTATCGCTCATGTTGGTGTCCTATTGAAGTAGCCCCAAGCAGAGACTGACGAGAATCACTTTCATTGAACGGGGTAGCCAAGCTTCCAAAAAACTACGAGTTTCCTGAAATCTCAGCAAATATTTTTTCACCCAATCTTGATGATACTGGCAGGTAATGATGAGTACACCATTCCCACTTGCATCACCAAATTTCGTTCTTCTAGGTTAAACCGTTCCTTTGCAGTAACTGTTTTCATATTTAGGTTTCACTCTGTTTTCTCCTATATGGATACATGTATTTTGGAACTCTAAATCAAACACGGCTTGTGCTAGCTCTGTGAAACTTGGCACAATAATGTAGTTCCAAGTTCTATCGCTATGGATTGTGTCCTACTGAAGTAGCACCAAGCAGAGACTGACGAGAATCACTTTCATTGAAAGGGGTTGCCAAGCTTCCAAAAAACTACGAGTTTCCTGAAATCTCAGCAAACATTTTTTCACCCAATCTTGATGATACTGGCAGGTAATGATCACGACACCAATCCCACTTGACTCACCAAATTTCGATCTTCTAGGTTAAACCGTTCCTTTGCAGTAACCATTTTCATATTTAGGTTTCACTCTGTTTTCTCCTATATGGATACATGTATTTGGAACTCAAAATCAAGCACGGTTTATGCTAGCTCTTTGAAACTTGGCACAATAATGTAGTTCCAAGTTCTATCGGTACGGTTGGTGCCTATTGAAGTAGCCCCAAGCAGAGACTGACGAGAATCACTTTCATTGAACGGGGTAGCCAAGCTTCCAACAAACTACGAGTTTCCTGAAATCTCAGCAAACTTTTTTTCACCCAATCTTGATGATACTGGCAGTAATGATCAGTACACCAATCCCACTTGGCTCACCAAATTTCGTTCTTCTAGGTTAAACAGTTTAAACCGTTCCTTTGCAGTAACCGTTTTCATGTTTAGGTTTCACTCTGTTTTCTCCCATATGCATACATGTAGTTGGAACTCTAAATCAAACACGGTTTGTGCTAGCTCTTTGAAACTTGGCACAATAATGTAGTTCCAAGTTCTATCGCTCAGGTTGGTGTCCTATTGAAGTACCCCCAAGCAGAGACTGACGAGGAATCACTTTCATTGAAAGGGGTTGCCAAGCTTCCAAAAAACTACGAGTTTCCTGAAATCTCATCAAACATTTTTCGCCCAATCTTGATGATACTGGCAGGTAATGATCACGACACCAATCCCACTTGACTCACCAAATTATGATCTTCTAGGTAAACCGTTCCTTTTCAGTAACCATTTTTATGTTTAGGTTTCACTCTGTTTTCTCCCATATGCATACATGTAGTTGGAACTCTAAATCAAACATGGTTTGTGCTAGCTCTTTGAAACTTGGCACAATAATGTAGTTCCAAGTTCTATCGGTACGGTTGGTGTCCTATTGAAGTAGCCCCAAGCAGAGACTGACGAGAATCACTTTCATTGAACGGGGTTGCCAAGCTTCCAAAAAACTACGAGTTTCCTGAAATCTCAGCAAACATTTTTTCACCCAATCTTGATGATACTGGCAGGTAATGATCAGTACACCAATCCCACTTGGCTCACCAAATTTCGTTCTTCTAGGTTAAACCGTTCCTTTGCAGTAACCGTTTTCATGTTTAGGTTTCACTCTGTTTTCTCCTATATGGATACATGTAGTTGGAACTCTAAATCAAACACGGTTTTTGCTAGCTCTTTGAAACTTGGCTCAATAATGTAGTTCCAAGTTCTATCGGTACGGTTGGTGTCCTATTGAAGTAGCACCAAGCAGAGACTGACGAGAATCACTTTCATTGAAAGGGTTGCCAAGCTTCCAAAAACTACGAGTTTCCTGAAATCTCAGCAAACATTTTTTCGCCCAATCTTATTGATACTGGCAGGTATGATGAGTACACCAATCCCACTTGGCTCACCAAATTTCATTCTTCTAGGTTAAACCGTTCCTTTGCAGGAACAATTTTCATATTTAGGTTTCACTCTGTTTTCTCCTATATGGATACATATATTTGGAACTCAAAATCAAGCGCGGTTTGTGCTAGCTCTTTGAAATTTGGCACAATAATGTAGTTCCAAGTTCTATCGCTCAGGTTGGTGTCCTATTGAAGTAGCCGCAAGCAGAGACTGACGAGAATCACTTTCATTGAAAGGGTTGCCAAGCGTCCTAAAAACTACGAGTTTCCTGAAATCTCAGGAAACATTTTTTCACCCAATCTTGATGATACTGGCAGGTAATGATGAGTATACCAATCCCACTTGCATCACCAAATTTCGTTCTTCTAGGTTAAACCGTTCCTTTGCAGTAACTGTTTTCATATTTAGGTTTCACTCTGTTTTCTCCTATATGGATACATGTATTTGGAACTCTAAATCAAACAGGGGTTGTGCTAGCTCTTTGAAACTTGGCACAATAATGTAGTTACAAGTTCTATCGCTATGGTTGGTGTCCTACTGAAGTAGCACCAAGCAGAGACTGACGAGAATCACTTTCATTGAAAGGGGTTGCCAAGCTTCCAAAAAACTACGAGTTCCTGAAATCTCAGCAAACATTTTTTTCACCCAATCTTGATGATACTGGCAGGTAATGATCACGACACCAATCCCACTTGACTCACCAAATTTCGATCTTCTAGGTTAAACCGTTTCTTTGCAGTAACCATTTTCATGTTTAGGTTTCACTCTGTTTTCTCCTATATGGATACATGTATTTGGAACTCAAAATCAAGCACGGTTTATGCTAGCTCTTTGAAAGTTGGCACAATAATGTAGTTCCAAGTTCTATCGGTACGTTGGTGTCCTATTGAAGTAGCCCCAAGCAGAGACTGATGAGAATCACTTTCATTGAACGGGGTAGCCAAGCTTCCAACAAACTACGAGTTTCCTGAAATCTCAGCAAACATTTTTTCACCCAATCTTGATGATACTGGCAGGTAATGATCAGTACACCAATCCCACTTGGCTCACCAAATTTCGTTCTTCTAGGTTAAACCGTTCCTTTGCAGTAACCGTTTTCATGTTTAGGTTTCACTCTGTTTTCTCCCATATGCATACATGTAGTTGAATTCTAAATCAAACACTGTTTGTGCTAGCTCTTTGAAACTTGGCACAATAATGTAGTTCCAAGTTCTATCGGTACGGTTGGTGTCCTATTGAAGTAGCCCCAAGCAGAGACTGACGAGAATCACTTTCACTGAAAGGGGTTGCAAGCTTCCAAAAAACTACGAGTTTCATGAAATCCATCAAACATTTTTCGCCCAATCTTGATGATACTGGCAGGTAATGATCAGTACACCATCCAACTTGGCTCACCAAATTTCATTCTTCTAGGTTAAACCGTTCCTTTGCAGTAACCATTTTCATTTTTAGGTTTCACTCTGTTTTCTCCTATACGGATACATGTATTTGGAACTCTAAATCAAACACGGATTGTGCTAGCTCTTTGAAATTTGGCACAATAATGTAGTTCCAAGTTCTATCGGAACGGTTGGTGTCCTATTGAAGCAGCCCCAAGCAGAGACTGACGAGAATCACTTTCATTGAAATGGGTTGCCAAGCTTCCAAAAAACTACGAGTTCCTGAAATCTCAGACAACAATTTTTCACCCAATCTTGATGATACTGGCAGGTAATGATCAGTACACCATCCCACTTGGCTCACCAAATTTCGTTCTTCTAGGTTAAACCGTTCCTTTGCAGTAACCGTTTTCCATGTTTAGGTTTCACTCTGTTTTCTCCTATATGGATACATGTAGTTGGAACTCTAAATCAAACACGGTTTGTGCTAGCTCTTTGAAACTGGGCACAATAATGTAGTTCCAAGTTCTATCGGTACGGTTGGTGTCCAATTGAAGTAGCCCCAAGCAGAGACTGACGAGAATCACTTTCATTGAAAGGGGTTGCCAAGCTTCCAAAAAACTACGAGTTTCCTGAAATCTCAGCAAACATTTTTTCACCCAATCTTGATGATACTGGCAGGTAATGATCACGACACCAATCCCACTTGACTCACCAAATTATGATCTTCTAGGTTAAACCGTTCCTTTTCAGTAACCATTTTTATGTTTAGGTTTCACTCTGTTTCTCCTATATGGATACATGTATTTGGAACTCAAAATCAAGCACGGTTTATGCTAGCTCTTTGAAACTTGGCACAATAATGTAGTTCCAAGTTCTATCGGTACGGTTGGTGTCCTATTGAAGTAGCCCCAAGCAGAGACTGACGAGAATCACTTTCATTGAACGGGGTTGCCAAGCTTCCAAAAAACTACGAGTTTCCTGAAATCTCAGCAAACATTTTTCACCCAATCTTGATGATACTGGCAGGTAATGATCAGTACACCAATCCCACTTGGCTCACCAAATTTCGTTCTTCTAGGTTAAACCGTTCCTTTGCAGTAACCGTTTTCATGTTTAGGTTTCACTCTGTTTTCTCCTATATGGATACATGTAGTTGGAACTCTAAATCAAACACGGTTTGTGCTAGCTCTTTGAAACTTGGCACAATAATGTAGTTCCAAGTTCTATCGGTACGGTTGGTGTCCTATTGAAGTAGCCCCAAGCAGAGACTGAGGAGAATCACTTTCATTGAAAGGGGTTGCCAAGCTTCCAAAAAACTACGAGTTTCCTGAAATCTCAGCAAACATTTTTTCACCCAATCTTGATGATACTGGCAGGTAATGATCACGACACCAATCCCACTTGACTCACCAAATTATGATCTTCTAGGTTAAACCGTTCCTTTTCAGTAACCATTTTTATGTTTAGTTCACTCTGTTTTCTCCTATATGGATACATGTATTTGGAACTCAAAATCAAGCACGGTTTATGCTAGCTCTTTGAAACTTGGCACAATAATGTAGTTCCAAGTTCTATCGGTACGGTTGGTGTCCTATTGAAGTAGCCCCAAGCAGAGACTGACGAGAATCACTTTCATTGAACGGGTTGCCAAGCTTCCAAAAAACTACGAGTTTCCTGAAATCTCAGCAAACATTTTTTCACCCAATCTTGATGATACTGGCAGGTAATGATCAGTACACCAATCCCACTTGGCTCACCAAATTTCGTTCTTCTAGTTAAACCGTTCCTTTGCAGTAACCGTTTTCATGTTTAGGTTTCACTCTGTTTTCTCCTATATGGATACATGTAGTTGGAACTCTAAATCAAACACGGTTTGTGCTAGCTCTTTGAAACTTGGCACAATAATGTAGTTCCAAGTTCTATCGGTACGGTTGTTGTCCTATTGAAGTAGCCCCAAGCAGAGACTGAGGAGAATCACTTTCATTGAAAGGGGTTGCCAAGCTTCCAAAAAACTACGAGTTTCCTGAAATCTCAGCAAACATTTTTTCACCCAATCTTGATGATACTGGCAGGTAATGATCACGACACCAATCCCACTTGACTCACCAAATTATGATCTTCTAGGTTAAACCGTTCCTTTTCAGTAACCATTTTTATGTTTAGGTTTCACTCTGTTTTCTCCTATATGGATACATGTATTTGGAACTCAAAATCAAGCACGGTTTATGCTAGCTCTTTGAAACTTGGCACAATAATGTAGTTCCAAGTTCTATCGGTACGGTTGGTGTCCTATTGAAGTAGCCCCAAGCAGAGACTGACGAGAATCACTTTCATTGAACGGGGTTGCCAAGCTTCCAAAAAACTACGAGTTTCCTGAAATCTCAGCAAACATTTTTTCACCCAATCTTGATGATACTGGCAGGTAATGATCAGTACACCAATCCCACTTGGCTCACCAAATTTCGTTCTTCTAGGTTAAACCGTTTCCTTTGCAGTAACCGTTTCATGTTTAGGTTTCACTCTGTTTTCTCCTATATGGATACATGTATTTGGAACTCTAAATCAAACACGGTTTGTGCTAGCTCTTTGAAATTAGGCACAATAATGTAGTTCCAAGTTCTATCGCTCATGTTGGTGTCCTATTGAAGTAGCCCCAAGCAGAGACTGACGAGAATCACATTTCATTGAACGGGGTAGCCAAGCTTCCAAAAAACTACGAGTTTCCTGAAATCTCAGCAAATATTTTTTCACCCAATCTTGATGATACTGGCAGGTAATGATGAGTACACCATTCCACTTGCATCACCAAATTTCGTTCTTCTAGGTTAAACCGTTCCTTTGCAGTAACTGTTTTCATATTTAGGTTTCACTCTGTTTTCTCCTATATGGATACATGTATTTGGAACTCTAAATCAAACACGGCTTGTGCTAGCTCTGTGAAACTTGGCACAATAATGTAGTTCCAAGTTCTATCGCTATGGTTGGTGTCCTACTGAAGTAGCACCAAGCAGAGACTGACGAGAATCACTTTCATTGAAAGGGGTTGCCAAGCTTCCAAAAAACTACGAGTTTCCTGAAATCTCAGCAAACATTTTTTCACCCAATCTTGATGATACTGGCAGGTAATGATCACGACACCAATCCCACTTGACTCACCAAATTTCGATCTTCTAGGTTAAACCGTTCCTTTGCAGTAACCATTTTCATATTTAGGTTTCACTCTGTTTTCTCCTATATGGATACATGTATTTGGAACTCAAAATCAAGCACGGTTTATGCTAGCTCTTTGAAACTTGGCACAATAATGTAGTTCCAAGTTCTATCGGTACGGTTGGTGTCCTATTGAAGTAGCCCCAAGCAGAGACTGACGAGAATCACTTTCATTGAACGGGGTAGCCAAGCTTCCAACAAACTACGAGTTTCCTGAAATCTCAGCAAACTTTTTTCACCCAATCTTGATGATACTGGCAGGTAATGATCAGTACACCAATCCCACTTGGCTCACCAAATTTCGTTCTTCTAGGTTAAACCGTTCCTTTGCAGTAACCGTTTTCATGTTTAGGTTTCACTCTGTTTTCTCCCATATGCATACATGTAGTTGGAACTCTAAATCAAACACGGTTTGTGCTAGCTCTTTGAAACTTGGCACAATAATGTAGTTCCAAGTTCTATCGCTCAGGTTGGTGTCCTATTGAAGTAGCCCCAAGCAGAGACTGACGAGAATCACTTTCATTGAAAGGGGTTGCCAAGCTTCCAAAAAACTACGAGTTTCCTGAAATCTCATCAAACATTTTTCGCCCAATCTTGATGATACTGGCAGGTAATGATCACGACACCAATCCCACTTGACTCACCAAATTATGATCTTCTAGGTTAAACCGTTCCTTTTCAGTAACCATTTTTATGTTTAGGTTTCACTCTGTTTTCTCCCATATGCATACATGTAGTTGGAACTCTAAATCAAACATGGTTTGTGCTAGCTCTTTGAAACTTGGCACAATAATGTAGTTCCAAGTTCTATCGGTACGGATGGTGTCCTATTGAAGTAGCCCCAAGCAGAGACTGACGAGAATCACTTTCATTGAACGGGGTTGCCAAGCTTCCAAAAAACTACGAGTTTCCTGAAATCTCAGCAAACATTTTTTCACCCAATCTTGATGATACTGGCAGGTAATGATCAGTACACCAATCCCACTTGGCTCACCAAATTTCGTTCTTCTAGGTTAAACCGTTCCTTTGCAGTAACCGTTTTCATGTTTAGGTTTCACTCTGTTTTCTCCTATATGGATACATGTAGTTGGAACTCTAAATCAAACACGGTTTGTGCTAGCTCTTTGAAACTTGGCTCAATAATGTAGTTCCAAGTTCTATCGGTACGGTTGGTGTCCTATTGAAGTAGCACCAAGCAGAGACTGACGAGAATCACTTTCATTGAAAGGGGTTGCCAAGCTTCCAAAAAACTACGAGTTTCCTGAAATCTCAGCAAAACATTTTTTTCGCCCAATCTTATTGATACTGGCAGGTAATGATGAGTACACCAATCCCACTTGGCTCACCAAATTTCATTCTTCTAGGTTAAACCGTTCCTTTGCAGGAACAATTTTCATATTTAGGTTTCACTCTGTTTTCTCCTATATGGATACATATATTTGGAACTCAAAATCAAGCGCGGTTTGTGCTAGCTCTTTGAAATTTGGCACAATAATGTAGTTCCAAGTTCTATCGCTCAGGTTGGTGTCCTATTGAAGTAGCCGCAAGCAGAGACTGACGAGAATCACTTTCATTGAAAGGGGTTGCCAAGCGTCCTAAAAACTACGAGTTTCCTGAAATCTCAGGAAACATTTTTTCACCCAATCTTGATGATACTGGCAGGTAATGATGAGTATACCAATCCCACTTGCATCACCAAAATTCGTTCTTCTAGGTTAAACCGTTCCTTTGCAGTAACTGTTTTCATATTTAGGTTTCACTCTGTTTTCTCCTATATGGATACATGTATTTGGAACTCTAAATCAAACAGGGGTTGTGCTAGCTCTTTGAAACTTGGCACAATAATGTAGTTACAAGTTCTATCGCTCTGGTTGGTGTCCTACTGAAGTAGCACCAAGCAGAGACTGACGAGAATCACTTTCATTGAAAGGGGTTGCCAAGCTTCCAAAAAACTACGAGTTTCCTGAAATCTCAGCAAACATTTTTTTCACCCAATCTTGATGATACTGGCAGGTAATGATCACGACACCAATCCCACTTGACTCACCAAATTTCGATCTTCTAGGTTAAACCGTTTCTTTGCAGTAACCATTTTCATGTTTAGGTTTCACTCTGTTTTCTCCTATATGGATACATGTATTTGGAACTCAAAATCAAGCACGGTTTATGCTAGCTCTTTGAAAGTTGGCACAATAATGTAGTTCCAAGTTCTATCGGTACGGTTGGTGTCCTATTGAAGTAGCCCCAAGCAGAGACTGATGAGAATCACTTTCATTGAACGGGGTAGCCAAGCTTCCAACAAACTACGAGTTTCCTGAAATCTCAGCAAACATTTTTTCACCCAATCTTGATGATACTGGCAGGTAATGATCAGTACACCAATCCCACTTGGCTCACCAAATTTCGTTCTTCTAGGTTAAACCGTTCCTTTGCAGTAACCGTTTTCATGTTTAGGTTTCACTCTGTTTTCTCCCATATGCATACATGTAGTTGGAATTCTAAATCAAACACGGTTTGTGCTAGCTCTTTGAAACTTGGCACAATAATGTAGTTCCAAGTCTATCGGTACGGTTGGTGTCCTATTGAAGTAGCCCCAAGCAGAGACTGACGAGAATCACTTTCACTGAAAGGGGTTGCCAAGCTTCCAAAAAACTACGAGTTTCATGAAATCTCATCAAACATTTTTTCGCCCAATCTTGATGATACTGGCAGGTAATGATGAGTACACCAATCCAACTTGGCTCACCAAATTTCATTCTTCTAGGTTAAACCGTTCCTTTGCAGTAACCATTTTCATTTTTGGGTTTCACTCTGTTTTCTCCTATACGGATACATGTATTTGGAACTCTAAATCAAACACGGATTGTGCTAGCTCTTTGAAATTTGGCACAATAATGTAGTTCCAAGTTCTATCGCTATGGTTGGTGTCCTATTGAAGTAGCCCCAAGCAGAGACTGACGAGAATCACTTTCATTGAAAGGGGTTGCCAAGCTTCCAAAAACTACGAGTTTCCTGAAATCTCAGACAACAATTTTTCACCCAATCTTGATGATACTGGCAGGTAATGATCAGTACACCAATCCCACTTGGCTCACCAAATTTCGTTCTTCTAGGTTAAACCGTTCCTTTGCAGTAACCGTTTTCATGTTTAGGTTTCACTCTGTTTTCTCCTATATGGATACATGTAGTTGGAACTCTAAATCAAACACGGTTTGTGCTAGCTCTTTGAAACTTGGCACAATAATGTAGTTCCAAGTTCTATCGGTACGGTTGGTGTCCTATTGAAGTAGCCCCAAGCAGAGACTGACGAGAATCACTTTCATTGAAAGGGGTTGCCAAGCTTCCAAAAAACTACGAGTTTCCTGAAATCTCAGCAAACATTTTTTCACCCAATCTTGATGATACTGGCAGGTAATGATCACGACACCAATCCCACTTGACTCACCAAATTTATGATCTTCTAGGTTAACCGTTCCTTTTCAGTAACCATTTTTATGTTTAGGTTTCACTCTGTTTTCTCCTATATGGATACATGTATTTGGAACTCAAAATCAAGCACGGTTTATGCTAGCTCTTTGAAACTTGGCACAATAATGTAGTTCCAAGTTCTATCGGTACGGTTGGTGTCCTATTGAAGTAGCCCCAAGCAGAGACTGACGAGAATCACTTTCATTGAACGGGGTTGCCAAGCTTCCAAAAAACTACGAGTTTCCTGAAATCTCAGCAAACATTTTTTCACCCAATCTTGATGATACTGGCAGGTAATGATCAGTACACCAATCCCACATGGCTCACCAAATTTCGTTCTTCTAGGTTAAACCGTTCCTTTGCAGTAACCGTTTTCATGTTTAGGTTTCACTCTGTTTTCTCCTATATGGATACATGTAGTTGGAACTCTAAATCAAACACGGTTTGTGCTAGCTCTTTGAAACTTGGCACAATAATGTAGTTCCAAGTTCTATCGGTACGGTTGGTGTCCTATTGAAGTAGCCCCAAGCAGAGACTGAGGAGAATCACTTTCATTGAAAGGGGTTGCCAAGCTTCCAAAAAACTACGAGTTTCCTGAAATCTCAGCAAACATTTTTTCACCCAATCTTGATGATACTGGCAGGTAATGATCACGACACCAATCCCACTTGACTCACCAAATTATGATCTTCTAGGTTAAACCGTTCCTTTTCAGTAACCATTTTATGTTTAGGTTTCACTCTGTTTTCTCCTATATGGATACATGTATTTGGAACTCAAAATCAAGCACGGTATATGCTAGCTCTTTGAAACTTTGCCCAATAATGTAGTTCCAAGTTCTATCGGTACGGTTGGTGTCCTATTGAAGTAGCCCCAAGCAGAGACTGACGAGAATCACTTTCATTGAAAGGGGTTGCCAAGCTTCCAAAAAACTACGAGTTTCCTGAAATCTCAGCAAACATTTTTTCACCCAATCTTGATGATACTGGCAGGTAATGATCACGACACCAATCCCACTTGACTCACCAAATTATGATCTTCTAGGTTAAACCGTTCCTTTTCAGTAACCATTTTTATGTTTAGGTTTCACTCTGTTTTCTCCTATATGGATACATGTATTTGGAACTCAAAATCAAGCACGGTTTATGCTAGCTCTTTGAAACTTGGCACAATAATGTAGTTCCAAGTTCTATCGGTACGGTTGGTGTCCTATTGAAGTAGCCCCAAGCAGAGACTGACGAGAATCACTTTCATTGAACGGGGTTGCCAAGCTTCCAAAAAACTACGAGTTTCCTGAAATCTCAGCAAACATTTTTTCACCCAATCTTGATGATACTGGCAGGTAATGATCAGTACACCAATCCCACTTGGCTCACCAAATTTCGTTCTTCTAGGTTAAACCGTTCCTTTGCAGTAACCGTTTTCATGTTTAGGTTTCACTCTGTTTTCTCCTATATGGATACATGTAGTTGGAACTCTAAATCAAACACGGTTTGTGCTAGCTCTTTGAAACTTGGCACAATAATGTAGTTCCAAGTTCTATCGGTACGGTTGTTGTCCTATTGAAGTAGCCCCAAGCAGAGACTGAGGAGAATCACTTACATTGAAAGGGGTTGCCAAGCTTCCAAAAACTACGAGTTTCCTGAAATCTCAGCAAACATTTTTTTCACCCAATCTTGATGATACTGGCAGGTAATGATCACGACACCAATCCCACTTGACTCACCAAATTATGATCTTCTAGGTTAAACCGTTCCTTTTCAGTAACCATTTTTATGTTTAGGTTTCACTCTGTTTTCTCCTATATGGATACATGTATTTGGAACTCAAAATCAAGCACGGTTTATGCTATCTCTTTGAAACTTGGCACAATAATGTAGTTCCAAGTTCTATCGGTACGGTTGGTGTCCTATTGAAGTAGCCCCAAGCAGAGACTGACGAGAATCACTTTCATTGAACGGGGTTGCCAAGCTTCCAAAAACTACGAGTTTCCTGAAATCTCAGCAAACATTTTTTCACCCAATCTTGATGATACTGGCAGGTAATGATCAGTACACCAATCCCACTTGGCTCACCAAATTTCGTTCTTCTAGGTTAAACCGTTCCTTTGCAGTAACCGTTTTTCATGTTTAGGTTTCACTCTGTTTTCTCCTATATGGATACATGTAGTTGGAACTCTAAATCAAACACGGTTTGTGCTAGCTCTTTGAAACTTGGCACAATAATGTAGTTCCAAGTTCTATCGGTACGGTTGGTGTCCTATTGAAGTAGCCCCAAGCAGAGACTGAGGAGAATCACTTTCATTAAAAGGGGTTGCCAAGCTTCCAAAAAACTACGAGTTTCCTGAAATCTCAGCAAACATTTTTTCACCCAATCTTGATGATACTGGCAGGTAATGATCACGACACCAATCCCACTTGACTCACCAAATTATGATCTTCTAGGTCAAACCGTTCCTTTTCAGTAACCATTTTTATGTTTAGGTTTCACTCTGTTTTCTCCTATATGGATACATGTATTTGGAACTCAAAATCAAGCACGGTTTATGCTAGCTCTTTGAAACTTGGCACAATAATGTAGTTCCAAGTTCTATCGGTACGGTTGGTGTCCTATTGAAGTAGCCCCAAGCAGAGACTGACGAGAATCACTTTCATTGAACGGGGTTGCCAAGCTTCCAAAAAAACTACGAGTTTCCTGAAATCTCAGCAAACATTTTTTCACCCAATCTTGATGATACTGGCAGGTAATGATCAGTACACCAATCCCACTTGGCTCACCAAATTTCGTTCTTCTAGGTTAAACCGTTCCTTTGCAGTAACCGTTTTCATGTTTAGGTTTCACTCTGTTTTCTCCTATATGGATACATGTAGTTGGAACTCTAAATCAAACACGGTTTGTGCTAGCTCTTTGAAACTTGGCACAATAATGTAGTTCCAAGTTCTATCGGTACGGTTGGTGTCCTATTGAAGTAGCCCCAAGCAGAGACTGAGGAGAATCACTTTCATTGAAAGGGGTTGCCAAGCTTCCAAAAAACTACGAGTTTCCTGAAATCTCAGCAAACATTTTTTCACCCAATCTTGATGATACTGGCAGGTAATGATCACGACACCAATCCCACTTGACTCACCAAATTATGATCTTCTAGGTTAAACCGTTCCTTTTCAGTAACCATTTTTATGTTTAGGTTTCACTCTGTTTTCTCCTATATGGATACATGTATTTGGAACTCAAAATCAAGCACGGTTTATGCTAGCTCTTTGAAACTTTGCACAATAATGTAGTTCCAAGTTCTATCGGTACGGTTTGTGTCCTATTGAAGTAGCCCCAAGCAGAGACTGACGAGAATCACTTTCATTGAACGGGGTTGCCAAGCTTCCAAAAAAGTACGAGTTTCCTGAAATCTCAGCAAACATTTTTTCACCCAATCTTGATGATACTGGCAGGTAATGATCAGTACACCAATCCCACTTGGCTCACCAAATTTCGTTCTTCTAGGTTAAACCGTTCCTTTGCAGTAACCGTTTTCATGTTTAGGTTTCACTCTGTTTTCTCCTATATGGATACATGTAGTTGGAACTCTAAATCAAAACACGGTTTGTGCTAGCTCTTTGAAACTTGGCACAATAATGTAGTTCCAAGTTCTATCGGTACGGTTGGTGTCCTATTGAAGTAGCCCCAAGCAGAGACTGACGAGAATCACTTTCATTGAAAGGGGTTGCCAAGCTTCCAAAAAACTACGAGTTTCCTGAAATCTCAGCAAACATTTTTTCGCCCAATCTTATTGATACTGGCAGGTAATGATCAGTACACCAATCCCACTTGGCTCACCAAATTTCGTTCTTCTAGGTTAAACCGTTCCTTTGCAGTAACCGTTTTCATGTTTAGGTTTCACTCTGTTTTCTCCTATATGGATACATGTAGTTGGAACTCTAAATCAAACACGGTTTGTGCTAGCTCTTTGAAACTTGGCACAATAATGTAGTTCCAAGTTCTATCGGTACGGTTGGTGTCCTATTGAAGTAGCCCCAAGCAGAGACTGACGAGAATCACTTTCATTGAAAGGGGTTGCCAAGCTTCCAAAAAACTACGAGTTTCCTGAAATCTCAGCAAACATTTTTTCGCCCAATCTTATTGATACTGGCAGGTAATGATCAGTACACCAATCCCACTTGGCTCACCAAATTTCATTCTTCTAGGTTAAACCGTTCCTTTGCAGGAACAATTTTCATGTTTAGGTTTCACTCTGTTTTCTCCTATATGGATACATGTATTTGGAACTCAAAATCAAGCGCGGTTTGTGCTAGCTCTTTGAAATTTGGCACAATAATGTAGTTCCAAGTTCTATCGCTCAGGTTGGTGTCCTATTGAAGTAGCCGCAAGCAGAGACTGACGAGAATCACTTTCATTGAAAGGGGTTGCCAAGCTTCCAAAAAACTACGAGTTTCCTGAAATCTCAGCAAACATTTTTTCACCCAATCTTGATGATACTGGCAGGTAATGATCAGTACACCAATCCCACTTGCATCACCAAATTTCGTTCTTCTAGGTTAAACCGTTCCTTTGCAGTAACAGTTTTCATATTTAGGTTTCACTCTGTTTTCTCCTATATGGATACATGTAGTTGGAACTCTAAATCAAACACGGTTTGTGCTAGCTCTTTGAAACTTGGCACAATAATGTAGTTCCAAGTTCTATCGGTACGGTTTGGTGTCCTATTGAAGTAGCCCCAAGCAGAGACTGACGAGAATCACTTTCATTGAAAGGGGTTGCCAAGCTTCCAAAAAACTACGAGTTTCCTGAAATCTCAGCAAACATTTTTTCGCCCAATCTTATTGATACTGGCAGGTAATGATGAGTACACCAATCAAACTTGGCTCACCAAATTTCATTCTTCTAGGTTAAACCGTTCCTTTGCAGGAACAATTTTCATGTTTAGGTTTCACTCTGTTTTCTCCTATATGGATATATGTATTTGGAACTCAAAATCAAGCGCGGTTTGTGCTAGCTCTTTGAAACTTGGCACAATAATGTAGTTCCAAGTTCTATCAGTACGGTTGGTGTCCTATTGAAGTAGCCCCAAGCAGAGACTGACGAGAATCACTTTCATTGAAAGGGGTTGCCAAGCTTCCAAAAAACTACGAGTTTCCTGAAATCTCAGCAAACATTTTTTCACCCAATCTTGATGATACTGGCAGGTAATGATCACGACACCAATCCCACTTGACTCACCAAATTATGATCTTCTAGGTTAAACCGTCCTTTTCAGTAACCATTTTATGTTTAGGTTTCACTCTGTTTTCTCCTATATGGATACATGTATTTGGAACTCAAAATCAAGCACGGTTTATGCTAGCTCTTTGAAACTTGGCACAATAATGTAGTTCCAAGTTCTATCGGTACGGTTGGTGTCTATTGAAGTAGCCCCAAGCAGAGACTGACGAGAATCACTTTCATTGAACGGGGTTGCCAAGCTTCCAAAAAACTACGAGTTTCCTGAAATCTCAGCAAACATTTTTTCACCCAATCTTGATGATACTGGCAGGTAATGATCAGTACACCAATCCCACTTGGCTCACCAAATTTCGTTCTTCTAGGTTAAACCGTTCCTTTGCAGTAACCGTTTTCATGTTTAGGTTTCACTCTGTTTTCTCCTATATGGATACATGTAGTTGGAACTCTAAATCAAACACGGTTTGTGCTAGCTCTTTGAAACTTGGCACAATAATGTAGTTCCAAGTTCTATCGGTACGGTTGGTGTCCTATTGAAGTAGCCCCAAGCAGAGACTGAGGAGAATCACTTTCATTAAAAGGGGTTGCCAAGCTTCCAAAAAACTACGAGTTTCCTGAAATCTCAGCAAACATTTTTTCACCCAATCTTGATGATACTGGCAGGTAATGATCACGACACCAATCCCACTTGACTCACCAAATTATGATCTTCTAGGTCAAACCGTTCCTTTTCAGTAACCATTTTTATGTTTAGGTTTCACTCTGTTTTCTCCTATATGGATACATGTATTTGGAACTCAAAATCAAGCACGGTTTATGCTAGCTCTTTGAAACTTGGCACAATAATGTAGTTCCAAGTTCTATCGGTACGGTTGGTGTCCTATTGAAGTAGCCCCAAGCAGAGACTGACGAGAATCACTTTCATTGAACGGGGTTGCCAAGCTTCCAAAAAACTACGAGTTTCCTGAAATCTCAGCAAACATTTTTTCACCCAATCTTGATGATACTGGCAGGTAATGATCAGTACACCAATCCCACTTGGCTCACCAAATTTCGTTCTTCTATTTTAAACCGTTCCTTTGCAGTAACCGTTTTCATGTTTAGGTTTCACTCTGTTTCTCCTATATGGATACATGTAGTTGGAACTCTAAATCAAACACGGTTTGTGCTAGCTCTTTCAAACTTGGCACAATAATGTAGTTCCAAGTTCTATCGCTATCGTTGGTGTCCTACTGATGTAGCACCAAGCAGAGACTGACGAGAATCACTTTCATGAAAGGGGTTGCCAAGCTTCCAAAAAACTACGAGTTTCCTGAAATCTCAGCAAATATTTTTCACCCAATCTTGATGATACTGGCAGGTAATGATCAGTACACCAATCCCACTTGGCTCAACAAATTTCGTTCTTCTAGGTTCAACCGTTCCATTGCAGGAACCGTTTTCATGTTTAGGTTTTCACTCTGTTTTCTGCTATATGGATACATGTAGTTGGAACTCTAAAGCTAACACGGTTTGTGCTAGCTCTTTGAAACTTGGCACAATAATGTAGTTCCAAGTTCTATCGGTACGGTTGTTGTCCTATTGATGTAGCCCCAAGCAGAGACTGACGAGAATCACTTTCATTGAACGGGGTTGCCAAGCTTCCAAAAAACTACGAGTTTCCTGAAATCTCAGCAAACATTTTTTCGCCCAATCTTATTGATACTGGCAGGTAATGATGAGTACACCAATCCCACTTGGCTCACCAAATTTCATTCTTCTAGGTTAAACCGTTCCTTTGCAGGAACAATTTTCATGTTTAGGTTTCACTCTGTTTTCTCCTATATGGATACATGTATTTGGAACTCAAAATCAAGCCGCGGTTTGTGCTAGCTCTTTGAAATTTGGCACAATAATGTAGTTCCAAGTTCTATCGCTCAGGTTGGTGTCCTATTGAAGTAGCCGCAAGCGGAGACTGACGAGAATCACTTTCATTGAAAGGGGTTGCCAAGCGTCCTAAAAACTACGAGTTTCCTGAAATCTCAGGAAACATTTTTTCACCCAATCTTGATGATACTGGCAGGTAATGATCAGTACACCAATCCCACTTGCCTCACCAAATTTCGTTCTTCTAGGTTAAACCGTTCCTTTGCAGTAACCGTTTTCATATTTAGGTTTCACTCTGTTTTCTCCTATATAGATACATGTATTTGGAACTCTAAATCAAACACGGCTTGTGCTAGCTCTTTGAAACTTGGCACAATAATGTAGTTCCAAGTTCGATCGCTATGGTTCGTGTCCTACTGAAGTAGCCCCAAGCAGAGACTGACGAGAATCACTTTCATTGAAAGGGGTTGCCAAGCTTCCAAAAACTACGAGTTTCCGGAAATCTCAGCAAACATTTTTTCACCCAATCTTGATGATACTGGCAGGTAATGATCAGTACACCAATCCCACTTGGCTCACTAAATTTCGTTCTTCTAGGTTAAACCGTTCCTTTGCAGTAACCGTTTTCATGTTTAGGTTTCACTCTGTTTTCTCCCTTATGCATACATGTAGTTGGAACTCTAAATCAAACACGGTTTGTGCTAGCTCTTTGAAACTTGGCACAATAATGTAGTTCCAAGTTCTATCGGTACGGTTGGTGTCCTATTGAAGTAGCCCCAAGCAGAGACTGACGAGAATCACTTTCATTGAAAGGGGTTGCCAAGCTTCCAAAAAACTACGAGTTTCCTGAAATCTCAGCAAACATTTTTTCACCCAATCTTGATGATACTGGCAGGTAATGATCACGACACCAATCCCACTTGACTCACCAAATTATGATCTTCTAGGTTAAACCGTTCCTTTTCAGTAACCATTTTTATGTTTAGGTTTCACTCTGTTTTCTCCTATATGGATACATGTATTTGGAACTCAAAATCAAGCACGGTTTATGCTAGCTCTTTGAAACTTGGCACAATAATGTAGTTCCAAGTTCTATCGGTACGGTTGGTGTCCTATTGAAGTAGCCCCAAGCAGAGACTGACGAGAATCACTTTCATTGAACGGGGTTGCCAAGCTTCCAAAAAACTACGAGTTTCCTGAAATCTCAGCAAACATTTTTTCACCCAATCTTGATGATACTGGCAGGTAATGATCAGTACACCAATCCCACTTGGCTCACCAAATTCGTTCTTCTAGGTTAAACCGTTCCTTTGCAGTAACCATTTTCATGTTTAGGTTTCACTCTGTTTTCTCCTATATGGATACATGTAGTTGGAACTCTAAATCAAACACGGTTTGTGCTAGCTCTTTGAAACTTGGCACAATAATGTAGTTCCAAGTTCTATCGGTACGGTTGGTGTCCTATTGAAGTAGCCCAAGCAGAGACTGACGAGAATCACTTTCATTGAAAGGGGTTGCCAAGCTTCCAAAAAACTACGAGTTTCCTGAAATCTCAGCAAACATTTTTTCGCCCAATCTTATTGATACTGGCAGGTAATGATGAGTACACCCATCCCACTTGGCTCACCAAATTTCATTCTTCTAGGTTAAACCGTTCCTTTGCAGGAACAATTTTCATGTTTAGGTTTCACTCTGTTTTCTCCTATATGGATACATGTATTTGGAACTCAAAATCAAGCGCGGTTTGTGCTAGCTCTTTGAAATTTGGCACAATAATGTAGTTCCAAGTTCTATCGCTCAGGTTGGTGTCCTATTGAAGTAGCCGCAAGCAGAGACTGACGAGAATCACTTTCATTGAAAGGGTTGCCAAGCGTCCTAAAAACTACGAGTTTCCTGAAATCTCAGCAAACATTTTTTCACCCAATCTTGATGATACTGGCAGGTAATGATCAGTACACCAATCCCACTTGCCTCACCGAATTTCGTTCTTCTAGGTTAAACGTTCCTTTGCAGTAACCGTTTTTCATATTTAGGTTTCACTCTGTTTTCTCCTATATAGATACATGTATTTGGAACTCTAAATCAAACACGGCTTGTGCTAGCTCTTTGAAACTTGGCACAATAATGTAGTTTCCAAGTTCGATCGCTATGGTTCGTGTCCTACTGAAGTAGCCCCAAGCAGAGACTGACGAGAATCACTTTCATTGAAAGGGGTTGCCAAGCTTCCAAAAAACTACGAGTTTCCGGAAATCTCAGCAAACATTTTTTCACCCAATCTTGATGATACTGGCAGGTAATGATCAGTACACCATCCCACTTGGCTCACCAAATTTCATTCTTCTAGGTTAAACCGTTCCTTTGAAGAACCATTTTCATGTTTAGGTTTCACTCTGTTTTCTCCTATATGGATACATGTATTTGGAACTCAAAATCAAGCGCGGTTTGTGCTAGCTCTTTGAAACTTGCACAATAATGCAGTTCCAAGTTCTATCGGTACGGTTGGTGTCCTATTGAAGTAGCCCAAGCAGAGACTGACGAGAATCACTTTCATTGAAGGGGTTGCCAGCTTCCAAAAAACTACGAGTTTCCTGAAATCTCAGCAAACATTTTTCACCCAATCTTGATGATACTGGCAGGTAATGATCACGACACCAATCCCACTTGACTCACCAAATTATGATCTTCTAGGTTAAACCGTTCCTTTTCAGTAACCATTTTTATGTTTAGGTTTCACTCTGTTTTCTCCTATATGGATACATGTATTTGGAACTCAAAATCAAGCACGGTTTATGCTAGCTCTTTGAAACTTGGCACAATAATGTAGTTCCAAGTTCTATCGGTACGGTTGGTGTCCTATTGAAGTAGCCCAAGCAGAGACTGACGAGAATCACTTTCCATTGAACGGGGTTGCCAAGCTTCCAAAAAACTACGAGTTTCCTGAAATCTCAGCAAACATTTTTTCACCCAATCTTGATGATACTGGCAGGTAATGATCAGTACACCAATCCCACTTGGCTCACCAAATTTCGTTCTTCTAGGTTAAACCGTTCCTTTGCAGTAACCATTTTCATGTTTAGGTTTCACTCTGTTTTCTCCTATATGGATACATGTAGTTGACTCTAAATCAACACGGTTTGTGCTAGCTCTTTGAAACTTGGCACAATAATGTAGTTCCAAGTTCTATCGCTCAGGTTGGTGTCCTATTGAAGTAGCCGCAAGCAGAGAACTGCACGAGAATCACTTTCATTGAAAGGGGTTGCCAAGCGTCTAAAAACTACGAGTTTCCTGAAATCTCAGGAATCATTTTTCACCCAATTTGATGATACTGGCAGGTAATGATCAGTACACCAATCCCACCTTGCCTCACCAAATTTCGTTCTTCTAGGTTAAACCGTTCCTTTGCAGTAACCGTTTAACTATTAGGTTTCACTCTGTTTTCTCCTATATAGATACATGTATTTGGAACTCTAAATCAAACACGGCTTGTGCTAGCTCTTTGAAACTTGGCACAATAATGTAGTTCAAAGTTCGATCGCTATGGTTCGTGTCCTACTGAAGTAGCCCAAGCAAGAGACTGACGAGAATCACTTTCATTGAAAGGGTTGCCAAGCTTCCAAAAACTACGAGTTTCCTGAAATCTCAGCAAACATTTTTCACCCAATCTTGATGATACTGGCAGGTAATGATCACGACACCAATCCCACTTGACTCACCAAATTTTGATCTCTAGGTTAAACCGTTCCTTTCAGTAACCATTTTTATGTTTAGGTTTCACTCTGTTTTCCTATATGGCTACATGTATTTGGAACTCTAAATCAAACACGGTTTTGTGCTAGCTCTTTGAAATTTGGCACAATAAATGTAGTTCCAAGTTCTATCGCTCAGGTTGGTGTCCTATTGAAGTAGCCCAAGCAGAGACTGACGAGATACACTTTCATTGAAAGGGTTGCCAAGCTTCCAAAAACTACGAGTTTCCTGAAATCTCAGCAAACATTTTTCAACCCAATTTTGATGATACTGGCAGGTAATGATCAGTAACACCAATCCCACTTGGCTCACCAAATTTCGTTCTTCTAGGTTAAAACCGTTCCTTTGCAGTAACGTTTTCATGTTTAGGTTTCACTCTGTTTTCTCCTATATGGATACATGTAGTTGGAACTCTAAATCAAACACGGTTTGTGCTAGCTCTTTGAAATTTGGCACAATAATGTAGTTCCAAGTTCTATCGCTCAGGTTGGTGTCCTATTGAAGTAGCCGCAAGCAGAGACTGACGAGAATCACTTTCATTGAAGGGGTTGCCAAGCGTCCTAAAAACTACGAGTTTCCTGAAATCTCAGGAATCATTTTTTCACCAATCTTGATGATACTGGCAGGTAATGATCAGTACACCAATCCCACTTGCCTCACCAATTTCGTTCTTCTAGGTTAAACCGTTCCTTTGCAGTAACCGTTTTCATATTTAGTTTCACTCTGTTTTCTCCTATATAGATACATGTATTTGGAACTCTAAATCAAACACGGCTTGTGCTAGCTCTTTGAAACTTGGCACAATAATGTAGTTCAAAGTTCGATCGCTATGGTTCGTGTCCTACTGAAGTAGCCCCAAGCAGAGACTGACGAGAATCACTTTCATTGAAAGGGGTTGCCAAGCTTCCAAAAAACTACGAGTTTCCCTGAAATCTCAGCAAACATTTTTCACCCAATCTTGATGATACTGGCAGGTAATGATCACGACACCAATCCCACTTGACTCACCAAATTTTGATCTTCTAGGTTAAACCGTTCCTTTTCAGTAACCATTTTTATGTTTAGGTTTCACTCTGTTTTCTCCTATATGGATACATGTATTTGGAACTCTAAATCAAACACGGTTTGTGCTAGCTCTTTGAAATTTGGCACAATAATGTAGTTCCAAGTTCTATCGCTCAGGTTGGTGTCCTATTGAAGTAGCCCCAAGCAGAGACTGACGAGAATCACTTTCATTGAAAGGGGTTGCCAAGCTTCCAAAAAACTACGAGTTTCCTGAAATCTCAGCAAACATTTTTTCACCCAATTTTGATGATACTGGCAGGTAATGATCAGTACACCAATCCCACTTGGCTCACCAAATTTCGTTCTTCTAGGTTAAACCGTTCCTTTGCAGTAACCGTTTCATGTTTAGGTTTCACTCTGTTTTCTCCTATATGGATACATGTAGTTGGAACTCTAAATCAAACACGGTTTGTGCTAGCTCTTTGAAACTTGGCACAATAATGTAGTTCCATGTTCTATCGCTATGGTTTGTGTCCTATTTGAAGTAGCCCCAAGCAGAGACTGACGAGAATCAGTTTCAATGAAATGGGTTGCCAAGCTTCCAAAAAACTACGAGTTTCCTGTAATCTCAGCAAACATTTTTTCCCCCAATCTTGATGATACTGGCAGGTAATGATGAGTACACCAATCCCACTTGGCTCACCAAATTTCGTTCTTCTAGGTTAAACCGTTCCTTTGCAGTAACCGTTTCATGTTTAGGTTTCACTCTGTTTTCTCCTATATGGATACATGTAGTTGGAACTCTAAATCAAACACGGTTTGTGCTAGCACTTTGAAACTTGGCACAATAATGTAGTTCCAAGTTCTATCGGTACGGTTGGTGTCCTATTGAAGTAGCCGCAAGCAGAGACTGACGAGAATCACTTTCATTGAAAGGGGTTGCCAAGCTTCCAAAAACTACGAGTTTCCTGAAATCTCAGCAAACATTTTTTCACCCAATCTTGATGATACTGGCAGGTAATGATCAGTACAACCAATCCCACTTGCATCACCAAATTTCGTTCTTCTAGGTTAAAACCGTTCCTTTGCAGTAACAGTTTTTATGTTTAGGTTTTCACTCTGTTTTCTCCTATATGGATACATGTAGTTGGAACTCTAATCAAACACGGTTGTGCTAGCTCTTTGAAACTTGGCACAATAATGTAGTTCCAAGTTCTATCGGTACGGTGGTGTCCTATTGAAGTAGCCCCAAGCAGAGACTGACGAGAATCACTTTCATTGAAAGGGGTTGCCAAGCTTCCAAAAAACTACGAGTTTCCTGAAATCTCAGCAAACATTTTTTCGCCCATCTTATTGATACTGGCAGGTAATGAAGAGTAACCAATCAAACTTGGCTCAACCAAATTTCTTCTTCTAGGTTAACCGTTCCTTTGCAGGAACAATTTTCATGTTTAGGTTTCACTCTGTTTTCTCCTATATGGATATATGTATTTGGAACTCAAAATCAAGCGCGGTTTGTGCTAGCTCTTTGAAACTTGGCACAATAATGTAGTTCCAAGTTCTATCGGTACGGTTGGTGTCCTATTGAAGTAGGCCCCAAGCAGAGACTGACGAGAATCACTTTCATTGAAAGGGGTTGCCAAGCTTCCAAAAAACTACGAGTTTCCTGAAATCTCAGCAAACATTTTTTCACCCAATCTTGATGATACTGGCAGGTAATGATCACGACACCAATTCCCACTTGACTCACCAAATTATGATCTTCTAGGTTAAACGTTCCTTTTCAGTAACCATTTTTATGTTTAGGTTTTCACTCTGTTTTCTCCTATATGGATACATGTATTTGGAACTCAAATCAAGCACGGTTTATGCTAGCTCTTTGAAACTTGGCACAATAATGTAGTTCCAAGTTCTATCGGTACGGTTGGTGTCCTATTGAAGTAGCCCCAAGCAGAGACTGACGAGAATCACTTTCATTGAACGGGGTTGCCAAGCTTCAAAAAACTACGAGTTTCCTGAAATCTCAGCAAACATTTTTTCACCCAATCTTGATGATACTGGCAGGTAATGATCAGTACACCAATCCCACTTGGCTCACCAAATTTCGTTCTTCTAGGTTAAACCGTTCCTTTGCAGTAACCGTTTTCATGTTAGGTTTCACTCTGTTTTCTCCTATATGGATACAAGTAGTTGGAACTCTAAATCAAACACGGTTTGTGCTAGCTCTTTGAAACTTGGCACAATAATGTAGTTCCAAGTTCTATCGGTACGGTTGGTGTCCTATTGAAGTAGCCCCAAGCAGAGACTGAGGAGAATCACTTTCATTAAAAGGGGTTGCCAAGCTTCCAAAAAACTACGAGTTTCCTGAAATCTCAGCAAACATTTTTTCACCCAATCTTGATGATACTGGCAGGTAATGATCACGACACCAATCCCACTTGACTCACCAAATTATGATCTTCTAGGTCAACCGTTCCTTTTCAGTAACCATTTTTTATGTTTAGGTTTCACTCTGTTTTCTCCTATATGGATACATGTATTTGGAACTCAAAATCAAGCACGGTTTATGCTAGCTCTTTGAAACTTGGCACAATAATGTAGTTCCAAGTTCTATCGGTACGGTTGGTGTCCTATTGAAGTAGCCCCAAGCAGAGACTGACGAGAATCACTTTCATTGAACGGGGTTGCCAAGCTTCCAAAAAAACTACGAGTTTCCTGAAATCTCAGCAAACATTTTTTCACCCAATCTTGATGATACTGGCAGGTAATGATCAGTACACCAATCCCACTTGGCTCACCAAATTTCGTTCTTCTAGGTTAAACCGTTCCTTTGCAGTAACCGTTTTCATGTTTAGGTTTCACTCTGTTTTCTCCTATATGGATACATGTAGTTGGAACTCTAAATCAAACACGGTTGTGCTAGCTCTTTGAAACTTGCACAATAATGTAGTTCCAAGTTCTATCGGTACGGTTGGTGTCCTATTGAAGTAGCCCCAAGCAGAGACTGACGAGAATCACTTTCACTGAAAGGGGTTGCCAAGCTTCCAAAAAATCTACGAGTTTCCTGTAAATCTACAGCAAACATTTTTTTCGGCCCAT
>NW_027552516.1:0-78649 GCF_045843805.1 Urocitellus parryii | reverse complement strand
CACTCTGTTTTCTCCTATATGGATACATGTAGTTGGAACTCTAAGTCAAACACGGTTTGTGCTAGCTCTTTGAAACTTGGCACAATAATGTAGTTCCAAGTTCTATCGCTATGGTTTGTGTGCTATTGAAGTAGCCCCAAGCAGAGACTGACGAGAATCCCTTTCATGGAAAGGGGTTACCAGGCTTCCTAAAAACTGCGCGTTTCCTGAAATCTCAGCAAACATTTTTTCACCCAGTCTTGATGATACTTCCATTTAATGTTCAGTACACCAATCCCACTTGGCTCACCAAATTTCGTTCTTCTAGGTTAAACCGTTCCTTTGCAGTAATTGTTTTCATATTTAGGTTTCACTCTGTTTTCTCCTATATAGATACATGTAGTTGGAACTCTAAATCAAACACGGTTTGTGCTAGCTCTTTGAAACTTGGCACAATAATGTAGTTTCAAGTTCTATCGCTAGGGTTTGTGTGCTATTGAAGTAGCCCCAAGCAGAGACTGACGACAATCCCTTTCATTGAAAGGGGTTGCCAAGCTTCCAAAAAACTACAAGTTTCCTGAAATCTCAGCGAACATTTTTTCACCCAATCTTGAAGATACTTCCATTTAATGATCACTACACCAATCCCACTTGGCTCACCAAATTTCGTTCTTCTAGGTTAAACCGTTCCTTTGCAGTAACCGTTTTCATGTTTAGGTTTCACTCTGTTTTCTCCTATATGGATACATGTAGTTGGAACTCTAAATCAAACACGGTTTGTGCTAGCTCTTTGAAACTTGGCACAATAATGTAGTTCCAAGTTCTGTCGCTATGATTTGTGTGCTTTTGAAGTAGCCCCAAGCAGAGACTAACGAGAATCCCTCTCATTGAAAGGGGTTATCAAGCTTCCAAAAAACTACGAGTTTCCTGAAATCTCAGCAAACATTTTTTCACCCAATCTTGATGATACTTTCAGGTAGTGATCAGTACACGAATCCCACTTGGCTCACCAAATTTCGTTCTTCTAGGTTAAACCGTTCCTTTGCAGTAACCGTTTTCATGTTTAGGTTTCACTCTGGTTTCTCCTATATGGATACATGTAGTTGGAACTCTAAATCAAACACGGTTTGTGCTAGCTCTTTGAAACTTGGCACAAGAATGTAGTTCCAAGTTCTATCGCTATGGTTTGTGTGCTATTGAAGTAGCCCCAAGCAGAGACTGACGACAATCCCTTTCATTGAAAGGGGTTGCCAAGCTTCCAAAAAACTACGAGTTTCCTGAAATCTCAGCAAACATTTTTTAACCCAATCTTGATGATACTTCCATTTAATGATCAGTACACCAATCCCACTTGGCTCACCAAATTTCGTTCGTCTAGGTTAAACCGTTCCTTTGCAGTAACTGTTTTCATGTTTAGGTTTCACTCTGTTTTCTCCTATATGGATACATGTAGTTGGAACTCTAAATCAAACACGGTTTGTCCTAGCTCTTTGAAACTTGGCACAATAATGTAGTTCCAAGTTCTATCGCTATGGTTTGTGTGCTATTGAAGTAGCCCCAAGCAGAGACTGATGAGAATCCCTTTCATTGAAAGGGGTTGCCAAGCTTCCAAAAAACTACGAGTTTCCTGAAATCTCAGCAAACATTTTTTCACCCAATCTTGATGATACTTGCAGGTAGTGATCAGTACATGAATCTCACTTGGCTCACTAAATTTCGTTCTTCTAGGTTAAACCGTTCCTTTGCAGTAACCGTTTTCATGTTTAGGTTTCACTCTGTTTTCTCCTATATGGATACATGTAGTTGGAACTCTAAATCAAACACGGTTTGTGCTAGCTCTTTGAAACTTGGCACAAGAATGTAGTTCCAAGTTCTATCGCTATGGTTTGTGTGCTATTGAAGTAGCCCCAAGCAGAGACTTACGAGAATCCCTTTCATTGAAAGGGGTTATCAAGGTTCCAAAAAACTACGAGTTTCCTGAAATCTCAGCTAACATTTTTTCACCCAATCTTGATGATACTTCCATTTAATGATCAGTACACCAATCCCACTTGGCTCACCAAATTTCGTTCTTCTAGGTTAAACCGTTCCTTTGCAGTAACTGTTTTCATGTTTAGGTTTCACTCTGTTTTCTCCTATATGGATACATGTAGTTGGAACTCTAAATCAAACACGGTTTGTGCTAGCTCTTTGAAACTTGGCACAATAATGTAGTTCCAAGTTCTGTAGCTATGATTTGTGTGCTTTTGAAGTAGCCCCAAGCAGAGAAAGACGAGAATCCCTTTCATTGAAAGGGGTTATCAAGCTTCCAAAAAACTACGAGTTTCCTGAAATCTCAGCAAACATTTTTTCACCCAATCTTGATGATACTTCCATTTAATGATCAGTACACCAATCCCACTTGGCTCACCAAATTTCGTTCTTCTAGGTTAAACCGTTCCTTTGCAGTAACCGTTTTCATGTTTAGGTTTCACTCTGTTTTCTCCTATATGGATACATGTAGTTGGAACTCTAAATCAAACACGGTTTGTGCTAGCTCTTTGAAACTTGGCACAAGAATGTAGTTCCAAGTTCTATCGCTATGGTTTGTGTGCTATTGAAGTAGACCCAAGCAGAGACGGACGAGAATCCCTTTCATTGAAAGGGGTTGCCAAGCTTCCAAAAAACTACGAGTTTCCTGAAATCACAGCAAACATTTTTTCACCCAATCTTGATGATACTTCCATTTAATGATCAGTACACCAATCCCACTTGGCTCACCAAATTTCGTTCTTCTAGGTTAAACCGTTCCTTTGCAGTAACCGTTTTCATGTTTAGGTTTCACTCTGTTTTCTCCTATATGGATACATGTAGTTGGAACTCTAAATCAAACACGGTTTGTGCTAGCTCTTTGAAACTTGGCACAATAATGTAGTTCCAAGTTCTGTCGCTATGATTTGTGTGATTTTGAAGTAGCCCCAAGCAGAGAAATACGAGAATCCCTTTCATTGAAAGGGGTTATCAAGCTTCCAAAAAACTACGGTTTCCTGAAATCTAGCAAACATTTTTTCACCCAATCTTGATGATACTTGCAGGTAGTGATCAGTACACGAATCCCACTTGGCTCACCAAATGTCGTTCTTCTAGGTTAAACCGTTCCTTTGCAGTAACCGTTTTCATGTTTAGGTTTCACTCTGTTTTCTCCTATATGGATACATGTAGTTGGAACTCTAAATCAAACACGGTTTGTGCTAGCTCTTTGAAACTTGGCACAATAATGTAGTTCCAAGTTCTATCGCTATGGTTTGTGTGCTATTCAAGTAGCCCCAAGCAGAGACTGACGAGAATCCCTTTCATTGAAAGGGGTTGCCAAGCTTCCAAAAAAATACGAGTTTCCTGAAATCTCAGCAAACATTTTTTCACCCAATCTTGATGATACTTCCATTTAATGATCAGTACACCAATCCCACTTGGCTCACCAAATTACGTTCTTCTAGGTTAAACCGTTCCTTTGCAGTAACCGTTTTCATGTTTAGGTTTCACTCTGTTTTCTCCTATATGGATACATGTAGTTGGAACTCTAAGTCAAACACGGTTTGTGCTAGCTCTTTGAAACTTGGCACAATAATGTAGTTCCAAGTTCTATCGCTATGGTTTGTGTGCTATTGAAGTAGCCCCAAGCAGAGACTGACGAGAATCCCTTTCATGGAAAGGGGTTGCCAGGCTTCCAAAAAACTGCGAGTTTCCTGAAATCTCAGCAAACATTTTTTCACCCAATCTTGATGATACTTCCATTTAATGGTCAGTACACCAATCCCACTTGGCTCACCAAATTTCGATCTTCTAGGTTAAACCGTTCCTTTGCAGTAATCGTTTTCATATTTAGGTTTCACTCTGTTTTCTCCTATATAGATACATGTAGTTGGAACTCTAAATCAAACACGGTTTGTGCTAGCTCTTTGAAACTTGGCACAATAATGTAGTTTCAAGTTCTATCACTAGGGTTTGTGTGCTATTGAAGTAGCCCCAAGCAGAGACTGACGAGAATCCCTTTCATTGAAAGGGGTTGCCAAGCTTCCAAACAACTACGAGTTTCCAGAAATCTCAGCAAACATTTTTTCACCCAATCTTGATGATACTTCCATTTAATGATCAGTACACCAATCCCACTTGGCTCACCAAATTTCGTTCTTCTAGGTTAAACCGTTCCTTTGCAGTAACCGTTTTCATGTTTAGGTTTCACTCTGTTTTCTCCTATATGGATACATGTAGTTGGAACTCTAAATCAAACACGGTTTGTGCTAGCTCTTTGAAACTTGGCACAATAATATAGTTCCAAGTTCTATCGCTATGGTTTGTGTGCAATTGAAGTAGCCCCAAGCAGAGACTGATGAGAATCCCTTTCATTGAAAGGGGTTGTCAAGCTTTCAAAAAACTACGAGTTTCCTGAAATCTCAGCAAACATTTTTTCACCCAATCTTGATGATACTTCCATTTAATGATCAGTACACCAATTCCACTTGGCTCACTATATTTCGTTCTGCTAGGTTAAACCATTCCTTTGCAGTAACCGTTTTCATGTTTAGGTTTCACTCTGTTTTCTCCTATATGGATACATGTAGTTGGAACTCTAAATCAAGCACGGTTTGTGCTAGCTCTTTGAAACTTGGCACAATAATGTAGTTCCAAGTTCTATCGCTATGGTTTGTGTGCTATTGAAGTAGCCCCAAGCAGAGACTGACGAGAATCCCTTTCATGGAAAGGGGTTGCCAGGCTTCCAAAAAACTGCGAGTTTCCTGAAATCTCAGCAAACATTTTTTCACCCAGTCTTGATGATACTTCCATTTAATGATTAGTACACCAATCCCACTTGGCTCACCAAATTTCGTTCTTCTAGGTTAAACCGTTCCTTTGCAGTAATCGTTTTCATATTTAGGTTTCACTCTGTTTTCTCCTATATAGATACATGTAGTTGGAACTCTAAATCAAACACGGTTTGTGCTAGCTCTTTGAAACTTGGCACAATAATGTAGTTTCAAGTTCTATCGCTAGGGTTTGTGTGCTATTGAAGTAGCCCCAAGCAGAGACTGACGAGAATCCCTTTCATTGAAAGGGGATGCCAAGCTTCCAAAAAACTACGAGTTTCCTGAAATCTCAGCAAACATTTTTTCACCCAATCTTGATGATACTTCCATTTAATGATCAGTACACCAATCCCACTTGGCTCACCAAATTTCGTTCTTCTAGGTTAAACTGTTCCTTTGCAGTAACCGTTTTCATGTTTAGGTTTCACTCTGTTTTCTCCTATATGGATACATGTAGTTGGAACTCTAAATCAAACACGGTTTGTGCTAGCTCTTTGAAACTTGGCACAAGAATGTAGTTCCAAGTTCTATCGCTATGGTTTGTGTGCTATTGAAGTAGTCCCAAGCAGAGACTGACGACAATCCCTTTCATTGAAAGGGGTTGCCAAGCTTCCAAAAAACTACGAGTTTCCTGAAATCTCAGCAAACATTTTTTCACCCAATCTTGATGATATTTCCATTTAATGATCAGTACACCAATCCCACTTGGCTCACCAAATTTCGTTCTTCTAGGTTAAACCGTTCCTTTGCAGTAACTGTTTTCATGTTTAGGTTTCACTCTGTTTTCTCCTATATGGATACATGTAGTTGGCACTCTAAATCAAACACGGTTTGTGCTAGCTCTTTGAAACTTGGCACAATAATGTAGTTCCAAGTTCTATCGCTATGGTTTGTGTGCTATTGAAGTAGCCCCAAGCAGAGACTGATGAGAATCCCTTTCATTGAAAGGGGTTGCCAAGCTTCCAAAAAACTACGAGTTTCCTGAAATCTCAGCAAACATTTTTTCACCCAATCTTGATGATACTTGCAGGTAGTGATCAGTACATGAATCTCACTTGGCTCACTAAATTTCGTTCTTCTAGGTTAAACCGTTCCTTTGCAGTAACCGTTTTCATGTTTAGGTTTCACTCTGTTTTCTCCTATATGGATACATGTAGTTGGAACTCTAAATCAAACACGGTTTGTGCTAGCTCTTTGAAACTTGGCACAAGAATGTAGTTCCAAGTTCTATCGCTATGGTTTGTGTGCTATTGAAGTAGCCCCAAGCAGAGACTGACGAGAATCCCTTTCATTGAAAGGGGATGCCAAGCTTCCAAAAAACTACGAGTTTCCTGAAATCTCAGCAAACATTTTTTCACCCAATCTTGATGATACTTCCATTTAATGATCAGTACACCAATCCCACTTGGCTCACCAAATTTCGTTCTTCTAGGTTAAACTGTTCCTTTGCAGTAACCGTTTTCATGTTTAGGTTTCACTCTGTTTTCTCCTATATGGATACATGTAGTTGGAACTCTAAATCAAACACGGTTTGTGCTAGCTCTTTGAAACTTGGCACAAGAATGTAGTTCCAAGTTCTATCGCTATGGTTTGTGTGCTATTGAAGTAGTCCCAAGCAGAGACTGACGACAATCCCTTTCATTGAAAGGGGTTGCCAAGCTTCCAAAAAACTACGAGTTTCCTGAAATCTCAGCAAACATTTTTTCACCCAATCTTGATGATACTTCCATTTAATGATCAGTACACCAATCCCACTTGGCTCACCAAATTTCGTTCTTCTAGGTTAAACCGTTCCTTTGCAGTAACTGTTTTCATGTTTAGGTTTCACTCTGTTTTCTCCTATATGGATACATGTAGTTGGCACTCTAAATCAAACACGGTTTGTGCTAGCTCTTTGAAACTTGGCACAATAATGTAGTTCCAAGTTCTATCGCTATGGTTTGTGTGCTATTGAAGTAGCCCCAAGCAGAGACTGATGAGAATCCCTTTCATTGAAAGGGGTTGCCAAGCTTCCAAAAAACTACGAGTTTCCTGAAATCTCAGCAAACATTTTTTCACCCAATCTTGATGATACTTGCAGGTAGTGATCAGTACATGAATCTCACTTGGCTCACTAAATTTCGTTCTTCTAGGTTAAACCGTTCCTTTGCAGTAACCGTTTTCATGTTTAGGTTTCACTCTGTTTTCTCCTATATGGATACATGTAGTTGGAACTCTAAATCAAACACGGTTTGTGCTAGCTCTTTGAAACTTGGCACAAGAATGTAGTTCCAAGTTCTATCGCTATGGTTTGTGTGCTATTGAAGTAGCCCCAAGAAGAGACTGACGAGAATCCCTTTCATTGAAAGGGGTTATCAAGGTTCCAAAAAACTACGAGTTTCCTGAAATCTCAGCTAACATTTTTTCACCCAATCTTGATGATACTTCCATTTAATGATCAGTACACCAATCCCACTTGGCTCACCAAATTTCGTTCTTCTAGGTTAAACCGTTCCTTTGCAGTAACCGTTTTCATGTTTAGGTTTCACTCTGTTTTCTCCTATATGGATACATGTAGTTGGAACTCTAAATCAAACACGGTTTGTGCTAGCTCTTTGAAACTTGGCACAATAATGTAGTTCCATGTTCTGTCGCTATGATTTGTGTGCTTTTGAAGTAGCCCCAAGCAGAGAAAGACGAGAATCCCTTTCATTGAAAGGGGTTATCAAGCTTCCAAAAAACTACGAGTTTCCTGAAATCTAGCAAACATTTTTTCACCCAATCTTGATGATACTTGCAGGTAGTGATCAGTACACGAATCCCACTTGGCTCACCAAATTTCGTTCTTCTAGGTTAAACCGTTCCTTTGCAGTAACCGTTTTCATGTTTAGGTTTCACTCTGTTTTCTCCTATATGGATACATGTAGTTGGAACTCTAAATCAAACACGGTTTGTGCTAGCTCTTTGAAACTTGGCACAAGAATGTAGTTCCAAGTTCGATCGCTATGGTTTGTGTGCTATTGAAGTAGACCCAAGCAGAGACGGACGAGAATCCCTTTCATTGAAAGGGGTTGCCAAGCTTCCAAAAAACTACGAGTTTCCTGAAATCTCAGCAAACATTTTTTCACCCAATCTTGATGATACTTCCATTTAATGATCAGTACACCAATCCCACTTGGCTCACCAAATTTCGTTCTTCTAGGTTAAACCGTTCCTTTGCAGTAACCGTTTTCATGTTTAGGTTTCACTCTGTTTTCTCCTATATGGATACATGTAGTTGGAACTCTAAATCAAACACGGTTTGTGCTAGCTCTTTGAAACTTGGCACAATAATGTAGTTCCAAGTTCTGTCGCTATGATTTGTGTGATTTTGAAGTAGCCCCAAGCAGAGAAATACGAGAATCCCTTTCATTGAAAGGGGTTATCAAGCTTCCAAAAAACTACGAGTTTCCTGAAATCTAGCAAACATTTTTTCACCCAATCTTGATGATACTTGCAGGTAGTGATCAGTACACGAATCCCACTTGGCTCACCAAATGTCGTTCTTCTAGGTTAAACCGTTCCTTTGCAGTAACCGTTTTCATGTTTAGGTTTCACTCTGTTTTCTCCTATATGGATACATGTAGTTGGAACTCTAAATCAAACACGGTTTGTGCTAGCTCTTTGAAACTTGGCACAATAATGTAGTTCCAAGTTCTATCGCTATGGTTTGTGTGCTATTCAAGTAGCCCCAAGCAGAGACTGACGAGAATCCCTTTCATTGAAAGGGGTTGCCAAGCTTCCAAAAAACTACGAGTTTCCTGAAATCTCAGCAAACATTTTTTCACCGAATCTTGATGATACTTCCATTTAATGATCAGTACACCAATCCCACTTGGCTCACCAAATTACGTTCTTCTAGGTTAAACCGTTCCTTTGCAGTAACCGTTTTCATGTTTAGGTTTCACTCTGTTTTCTCCTATATGGATACATGTAGTTGGAACTCTAAGTCAAACACGGTTTGTGCTAGCTCTTTGAAACTTGGCACAATAATGTAGTTCCAAGTTCTATCGCTATGGTTTGTGTGCTATTGAAGTAGCCCCAAGCAGAGATTGACGAGAATCCCTTTCATGGAAAGGGGTTGCCAGGCTTCCAAAAAACTGCGAGTTTCCTGAAATCTCAGCAAACATTTTTTCACCCAGTCTTGATGATACTTCCATTTAATGATCAGTACACCAATCCCCCTTGGCTCACCAAATTTCGTTCTTCTAGGTTAAACTGTTCCTTTGCAGTAATCGTTTTCATATTTAGGTTTCACTCTGTTTTCTCCTATATAGATACATGTACTTGGAACTCTAAATCAAACACGGTTTGTGCTAGCTCTTTGAAACTTGGCACAATAATGTAGTTTCAACTTCTATCGCTAGGGTTTGTGTGCTATTGAATTAGCCCCAAGCAGAGACTGACGAGAATCCCTTTCATTGAAAGGGGTTGCCAAGCTTCCAAAAAACTACGAGTTTCCTGAAATCTCAGCAAACATTTTTTCACCCAATCTTGATGATACTTCCATTTAATGGTCAGTACACCAATCCCACTTGGCTCACCAAATTTCGTTCTTCTAGGTTAAAACGTTCCTTTGCAGTAACCGTTTTCATGTTTAGGTTTCACTCTGTTTTCTCCTATATAGATACATGTAGTTGGAACTCTAAATCAAACACGGTTTGTGCTAGCTCTTTGAAACTTGGCACAATAATGTAGTTCCAAGTTCTATCGCTATGGTTTGTGTGCTATTGAAGTAGCCCCAAGCAGAGACTGACGAGAATCCCTTTCATTGAAAGGGGTTGCCAAGCTTCCAAAATCTACGAGTTTCCTGAAATCTCAGGAAACATTTTTTCACCCAATATTGATGATACTTGCAGGTAGTGATCAGTACATGAATCCCACTTGCCTCACCAAATTTCGTTCTTCTAGGTTAAACCGTTCCTTTGCAGTAACCGTTTTCATGTTTAGGTTTCACTCTGTTTTCTCCTATATGGATACATGTAGTTGGAACTCTAAATCAAACACGGTTTGTGCTAGCTCTTTGAAACTTGGCACAATAATGTAGTTCCAAGTTCTATCGCTATGGTTTGTGTGCTATTGAAGTAGCCCAAGCAGACACTGACGAGAACCCCTTTCATTGAAAGGGGTTGCCAAGCTTCCAAAAAACTACGAGTTTCCTGAAATCTCAGCAAACATTTTTTCACCCAATCTTGATGATACTTCCATTTAATCATCAGTACACCAATCCCACTTGGCTCACCAAATTTCGTTCTTCTAGGTTAAATCGTTCCTTTGCAGTAACCGTTTTCATGTTTAGGTTTCACTCTGTTTTCTCCTATATAGATACGTGTAGTTGGAACTCTAAATCAAACACGGTTTGTGCTAGCTCTTTGAAACTTGGCACAATAATGTAGTTCCAAGTTCTATCGCTATGGTTTGTGTGCTATTGAAGTAGCCCCAAGCAAGAGAATGACGAGAATCCCTTTCATTGAATGGGGTTGCCAAGCTTCCAAAAAACTGCGAGTTTCCTGAAATCTCAGCAAACATTTTTTCACCCAATCTTGATGATACTTGCAGGTAGTGATCAGTACATGAATCCCACTTGGCTCACTAAATTTCGTTCTTCTAGGTTAAACCGTTCCTTTGCAGTAACCCTTTTCATGTTTAGGTTTTACTCTGTTTTCTCCAATATGGATACATGTAGTTGGAACTCTAAATCAAACACGGTTTGTGCTAGCTATTTGAAACTTGGCACAATAATGTATTTCCAAGTACTGTCGCTATGATTTGTGTGCTTTTGAAGTAGCCCCAAGCAGAGACTGACGAGAATCCCTTTCATTGAAAGGGGTTATCAAGCTTCCAAGAAACTACGATTTTCCTGAAATCTCAGCAAACATTTTTTCACCCAATCTTGATGATACTTGCAGGTAGTGATCAGTACACGAATCCCACTTGGCTCACCAAATTTCGTTGTTCTAGGTTAAAACGTTCCTTTGCAGTAACCGTTTTCATGATTAGGTTTCACTCTGTTTTCTCCTATATGGATACACGTAGTTGGAACTCCAAATCAAACACGGTTTGTGCTAGCTCTTTGAAACTTGGCACAATAATGTAGTTCCAAGTTCTATCGCTATGGTTTGTGTGCTATTGAAGTAGCCCCAAGCAGAGACTGACGAGAATCCCTTTCATTGAAAGGGGTTGCCAAGCTTCCAAAAAACTGCGAGTTTCCTGAAATCGCAGCAAACATTTTTTCACCCAATCTTGATGATACTTCCATTTAATGATCAGTACACCAATCCCACTTGGCTCACCAAATTTCGTTGTTCTAGGTTAAAACGTTCCTTTGCAGTAACCGTTTTCATGATTAGGTTTCACTCTGTTTTCTCCTATATGGATACATGTATTTGGAACTCTAAATCAAACACGGTTTGTGCTAGCACTTTGAAACTTGGCACAAGAATGTAGTTCCAAGTTCTATCGCTATGGTTTGTGTGCTATTGAAGTAGCCCCAAGCAGAGACTGACGAGAATCCCTTTCATTGAAAGGGGTTATCAAGGTTCCAAAAAACTACGAGTTTCCTGAAATCTCAGCTAACATTTTTTCACCCAATCTTGATGATACTTCCATTTAATGATCAGTACACCAATCCCACTTGGCTCACCAAATTTCGTTCTTCTAGGTTAAACCGTTCCTTTGCAGTAACCGTTTTCATGTTTAGGTTTCACTCTGTTTTCTCCTATATGGATACATGTAGTTGGAACTCTAAATCAAACACGGTTTGTGCTAGCTCTTTGAAACTTGGCACAATAATGTAGTTCCAAGTTCTATCGCTATGGTTTGTGTGCTATTGAAGTAGCCCCAAGGAGAGACTGACGAGAATCCCTTTCATTGAAAGGGGTTGCCAAGCTTCCAAAAAACTACGAGTTTCCTGAAATCTCAGCAAACATTTTTTCACCCAATCTTGATGATACTTCCATTTAATGATCAGTACACCAATCCCACTTGGCTCACCAAATTTCGTTCTTCTAGGTTAAACCGTTCCTTTGCAGTAACCGTTTTCATGTTTAGGTTTCACTCTGTTTTCTCCTATATGGATACATGTAGTTGGAACTCTAAATCAAACACGGTTTGTGCTAGCTCTTTGAAACTTGGCACAATAATGTAGTTCCAAGTTCTATCGCTATGGTTTGTGTGCTATTGAAGTAGCCCCAAGCAGAGACTGACGAGAATCCCTTTCATTGAAAGGGGTTGCCAAGCTTCCAAAAAACTGCGAGTTTCCTGAAATCTCAGCAAATATTTTTTCACCCAATCTTGATGATACTTCTATTTAATGATCAGTACACCAATCCCACTTGGCTCACCAAATTTCGTTCTTCTAGGTTAAACCCGTTCCTTTGCAGTAACCGTTTTCATGTTTAGGTTTCACTCTGTTTTCTCCTATATGGATACATGTAGTTGGAACTCTAAATCAAACACGGTTTGTGCTAGCCTCTTTGAAACTTGGCACAATAATGTAGTTCCAAGTTCTATCACTATGGTTTGTGTGCTATTGAAATAGCCCCAAGCAGAGACTGACGAGAATCCCTTTCATTGAAAGGGGTTGCCAAGCTTCCAAAAAACTACGAGTTTCCTGAGATCTCAGCTGACATTTTTTCGCCCAATCTTGATGATACTTCCATTTAATGATCAGTACACCAATCCCACTTGGCTCACCAAATTTCGTTCTTCTAGGTTAAACCGTTCCTTTGCAGTAATCGTTTTCATATTTCGGTTTCACTCTGTTTTCTCCTATATAGATACATGTAGTTGGAACTCTAAATCAAACACGGTTTGTGCTAGCTCTTTGAAACTTGGCAAAATAATGTAGTTTCAAGTTCTATCGCTAGGGTTTGTGTGCTATTGAAGTAGCCCCAAGCAGCGACTGATGAGAATCCCTTTCATTGAAAGGGGTTATCAAGCTTCCAAAAAACTACGAGTTTCCTGAAATCTCAGCAAACATTTTTTCACCCAATATGATGATACTTCCATTTAATGATCAGTACACCAATCCCACTTGGCTCACCAAATTTCCTTCTTCTAGGTTAAACCGTTCCTTTGCAGTAACTGTTTTCATGTTTAGGTTTCACTCTGTTTTCTCCTATATGGATACATGTAGTTGGAACTCTAAATCAAACACGGTTTGTGCTAGCTCTTTGAAACTTGGCACAATAACATAGTTCCAAGTTCTATCGCTATGGTTTGTGTGCTATTGAAGTAGCCCCAAGCAGAGACTGACGAGAATCCCTTTCATTGAAAGGGGTTGCCAAGCTTCAAAAAACTACGAGTTTCCTGAAATCTCAGCAAACATTTTTTCACCCAGTCTTGATGATACTTCCACTTAATGATCAGTACACCAATCCCACTTGGCTCACCAAATTTCGTTCTTCTAGGTTAAACCGTTCCTTTGCAGTAATCATTTTCATATTTAGGTTTCACTCTGTTTTCTCCTATGTAGATACATGTAGTTGGAACTCTAAATCAAACACGGTTTGTGCTAGCTCTTTGAAACTTGGCACAATAATGTAGTTCCAAGTTCTATCGCTATGGTTTGTGTGCTATTGAAGTAGCCCCAAGCAGAGACTGACGAGAATCCCTTTCATTGAAAGGGGTTGCCAAGCTTCCAAAAAACTACGAGTTTCCTGAAATCTCAGCAAACATTTTTTCACCCAGTCTTGATGATACTTCCATTTAATGATCAGTACACCAATCCCACTTGGCTCACCAAATTTCGTTCTTCTAGGTTAAACCGTTCCTTTGCAGTAATCGTTTTCATATTTAGGTTTCACTCTGTTTTCTCCTATATGGATACATGTAGTTGGAACTCTAAATCAAGCACGGTTTGTGCTAGCTCTTTGAAACTTGGCACAAAAATGTAGTTCCAAGTTCTATCGCTATGGTTTGTGTGCTATTGAAGTATCCCCAAGCAGAGACTGACGAGAATCCCTTTCATTGAAAGGGGTTGCCAAGCTTCCAAAAAACTACAAGTTTCCTGAAATCTCAGCAAACATTTTTCACCCAATCTTGATGATACTTGCAGGTAGTGATCAGTACACGAATCCCACTTGGCTCACCAAATTTCGTTCTTCTAGGTTAAACCGTTCCTTTGCAGTAACCGTTTTCATGTTTAGGTTTCACTCTGTTTTCTCCTATATGGATACATGTAGTTGGAACTCTAAATGAAACACGGTTTGTGCTAGCTCTTTGAAACTTGGCACAATAATGTAGTTCCAAGTTCTATCGCTATGGTTTGTGTGCTATTGAAGTAGCCCCAAGCAGAGGACTGACGAGAATCCCTTTCATTGAAAGGGGTTGCCAAGCTTCCAAAAAACTGCGAGTTTCTGAAATCGCAGCAAACATTTTTTCACCCAATCTTGATGATACTTCCATTTAATGATCAGTACACCAATCCCACTGGGCTCACCAAATTTCGTTCTTCTAGGTTAAATCGTTCCTTTGCAGTAACCGTTTTCATGTTTAGGTTTCACTCTGTTTTCTCCTATATAGATACATGTAGTTGGAACTCTAAATCAAACACGGTTTGTGCTAGCTCTTTGAAACTTGGCACAAGAATGTAGTTCCAAGTTCTATCGCTATGGTTTGTGTGCTATTGAAGTAGCCCCAAGCAGAGACTGACGAGAATCCCTTTCATTGAAAGGGGTTGCCAAGCTTCCAAAAAACTGCGAGTTTCCTGAAATCTCAGCAAACATTTTTTCACCCAATCTTGATGATACTTGCAGGTAGTGATCAGTACATGAATCCCACTTGGCTCACTAAATTTCGTTCTTCTAGGTTAAACCGTTCCTTTGCAGTAACCCTTTTCATGTTTAGGTTTTACTCTGTTTTCTCCAATATGGATACATGTAGTTGGAACACTAAATCAAACACGGTTTGTGCTAGCTCTTTGAAACTTGGCACAATAATGTAGTTCCAAGTACTGTCGCTATGATTTGTGTGCTTTTGAAGTAGGCCCAAGCAGAGACTGACGAGAATCCCTTTCATTGAAAGGGGTTGCCAATCTTCCAAAAATCTACGAGTTTCCTGAGATCTCAGCTGACATTTTTTCGCCCAATCTTGATGATACTTCCATTTAATGATCAGTACACCAATCCCACTTGGCTCACCAAATTTCGTTCTTCTAGGTTAAACCGTTCCTTTGCAGTAATCGTTTTTCATATTTAGGTTTCACTCTGTTTTCTCCTATATGGATACATGTAGTTGGAACTCTAAATCAAGCACGGTTTGTGCTAGCTCTTTGAAACTTGGCACAATAATGTAGTTCCAAGTTCTATCGCTATGGTTTGTGTGCTATTGAAGTAGCCCCAAGCAGAGACTGACGAGAATCCCTTTCATAGAAAGGCGTTGCCAGGCTTCCAAAAAACTGCGAGTTCCTGAAATCTCAGCAAACATTTTTTCACCCAGTCTTGATGATACTTCCACTTAATGATCAGTACACCAATCCCACTTGGCTCACCAAATTTCGTTCTTCTAGGTTAAACCGTTCCTTTGCAGTAATCATTTTCATATTTAGGTTTCACTCTGTTTTCTCCTATATAGATACATGTAGTTGGAACTCTAAATCAAACACGGTTTGTGCTAGCTCTTTGAAACTTGGCACAATAATGTAGTGCCAAGTTCTATCGCTATGGTTTGTGTGCTATTGAAGTAGCCCCAAGCAGAGACTGACGAGAATCCCTTTCATTGAAAGGGGTTGCCAAGCTTCCAAAAAACTACGAGTTTCCTGAAATCTCAGCAAACATTTTTTCACCCAGTCTTGATGATACTTCCCTTTAATGATCAGTACACCAATCCCACTTGGCTCACCAAATTTCGTTCTTCTAGGTTAAACCGTTCCTTTGCAGTAATCGTTTTCATATTTAGGTTTCACTCTGTTTTCTCCTATATGGATACATGTAGTTGGAACTCTAAATCAAGCACGGTTTGTGCTAGCTCTTTGAAACTTGGCACAATAATGTAGTTCCAAGTTCTATCGCTATGGGTTTGTGTGCTATTGAAGTAGCCCCAAGCAGAGACTGACGAGAATCCCTTTCATTGAAAGGGGTTGCCAAGCTTCCAAAAAACTACAAGTTTCCTGAAATCTCAGCAAACATTTTTTCACCCAATCTTGATGATACTTGCAGGTAGTGATCAGTACACGAATCCCACTTGGCTCACCAAATTTCGTTCTTCTAGGTTAAACCGTTCCTTTGCAGTAACGGTTTTCATGTTTAGGTTTCACTCTGTTTTCTCCTATATGGATACATGTAGTTGAAACTCTAAATCAAACACGGTTTGTGCTAGCTCTTTGAAACTTGGCACAATAATGTAGTTCCAAGTACTGTCGCTATGATTTGTGTGCTTTTGAAGTAGGCCCAAGCAGAGACTGACGAGAATCCCTTTCATTGAAAGGGGTTGCCAAGCTTCCAAAAACTACGAGTTTCCTGAGATCTCAGCTGACATTTTTTCGCCCAATCTTGATGATACTTCCATTTAATGATCAGTACACCAATCCCACTTGGCTCACCAAATTTCGTTCTTCTAGGTTAAACCGTTCCTTTGCAGTAATCGTTTTCGTATTTAGGTTTCACTCTGTTTTCTCCTATATAGATACATGTAGTTGGGAACTCTAAATCAAACACGGTTTGTGCTAGCTCTTTGAAACTTGGCACAATAATGTAGTTCCAAGTTCTATCGCTATGGTTTGTGTGCTATTGAAGTAGCCCCAAGCAGAGACTGACGAGAATCCCTTTCATAGAAAGGCGTTGCCAGGCTTCAAAAAACTGCGAGTTTCCTGAAATCTCAGCAAACATTTTTCACCCAGTCTTGATGATACTTCCACTTAATGATCAGTACACCAATCCCACTTGGCTCACCAAATTTCGTTCTTCTAGGTTAAACCGTTCCTTTGCAGTAATCATTTTCATATTTAGGTTTCACTCTGTTTTCTCCTATATAGATACATGTATTTGGAACTCTAAATCAAACACGGTTTGTGCTAGCTCTTTGAAACTTGGCACAATAATGTAGTGCCAAGTTCTATCGCTATGGTTTGTGTGCTATTGAAGTAGCCCCAAGCAGAGACTGACGAGAATCCCTTTCATTGAAAGGGGTTGCCAAGCTTCCAAAAAACTACGAGTTTCCTGAAATCTCAGCAAACATTTTTTCACCCAATCATGATGATACTTCTATTTAATGATCAGTACACCAATCCCACTTGGCTCAACAAATTTCGTTCTTCTAGGTTCAACCGTTCCTTTGCAGTAACCGTTTTCATGTTTAGGTTTCACTCTGTTTTCTCCTATATGGATACATGTAGTTGGAACTCTAAATCAAACACGGTTTGTGCTAGCACTTTGAAACTTGGCACAATAATGTAGTTCCAAGTTCTATCGCTATGGTTTGTGTGCTATTGAAGTAGCCCCAAGCAGAGACTGACGAGAATCCCTTTCATAGAAAGGCGTTGCCAGGCTTCCAAAAACTGCGAGTATCCTGAAATCTCAGCAAACATTTTTCACCCAGTCTTGATGATACTTCCATTTAATGATCAGTACACCAATCCCACTTGGCTCACCAAATTTCGTTCCTCTAGGTTAAACCGTTCCTTTGCAGTAATCGTTTCATATTTAGGTTTCACTCTGTTTTCTCCTATATGGATACATGTAGTTGGAACTCTAAATCAAGCACGGTTTGTGCCTAGCTCTTTGAAACTTGGCACAAAAAATGTAGTTCCGAGTTCTATCGCTATGGTTTGTGTGCTATTGAAGTATCCCCAAGCAGATACTGACGAGAATCCCTTCATTGAAAGGGGTTGCCCAAGCTTCCAAAAACTACAAGTTTCCTGAAATCTCAGCAAACATTTTTTCACCCAATCTTGATGATACTTGCAGGTAGTGATCAGTACACGAATCCCACTTGGCTCACCAAATTTCGTTCTTCTAGGTTTAAACCGTTCCTTTGCAGTAACCGTTTTCATGTTTAGGTTTCACTCTGTTTTCTCCTATATGGATACATGTAGTTGGAACTCTAAATCAAACACGGTTTGTGCTAGCTCTTTGAAACTTGGCACAATAATGTAGTTCCAAGTTCTATCGCTATGGTTTGTGTGCTATTGAAGTAGCCCCCAAGCAGAGACTGACGAGAATCCCTTTCATTGAAAGGGTTGCCAAGCTTCCAAAAAACTGCGAGTTACCTGAAATCGCAGCAAACATTTTTTCACCCAATCTTGATGATACTTCCATTTAATCATCAGTACACCAATCCCACTTGGCTCACCAAATTTCGTTCTTCTAGGTTAAATCGTTCCTTTGCAGTAACCGTTTTCATGTTTAGGTTTCACTCTGTTTTCTCCTATATAGATACGTGTAGTTGGAACTCTAAATCAAACACGGTTTGTGCTAGCTCTTTGAAACTTGGCACAATAATGTAGTTCCAAGTTCTATCGCTATGGTTTGTGTGCTATTGAAGTAGCCCCAAGCAGAGAATGACGAGAATCCCTTTCATTGAAAGGGGTTGCCAAGCTTCCAAAAAACTGCGAATTTCCTGAAATCTCAGCAAACATTTTTTCACCCAATCTTGATGATACTTGCAGGTAGTGATCAGTACATGAATCCCACTTGGCTCACTAAATTTCGTTCTTCTAGGTTAAACCGTTCCTTTGCAGTAACCCTTTTCATGTTTAGGTTTTACTCTGTTTTCTCCAATATGGATACATGTAGTTGGAACTCTAAATCAAACACGGTTTTGCTAGCTATTTGAAACTTGGCACAATAATGTATTTCCAAGTACTGTCGCTATGATTTGTGTGCTTTTGAAGTAGCCCCAAGCAGAGACTGACGAGAATCCCTTTCATTGAAAGGGGTTATCAAGCTTCCAAGAAACTACGATTTTCCTGAAATCTCAGCAAACATTTTTTCACCCAATCTTGATGATACTTGCAGGTAGTGATCAGTACACGAATCCCACTTGGCTCACCAAATTTCTTTGTTCTAGGTTAAAACGTTCCTTTGCAGTAACCGTTTTCATGATTAGGTTTCACTCTGTTTTCTCCTATATGGATACATGTAGTTGGAACTCCAAATCAAACACGGTTTGTGCTAGCTCTTTGAAACTTGGCACAATAATGTAGTTCCAAGTTCTATCGCTATGGTTTGTGTGCTATTGAAGTAGCCCCAAGCAGAGACTGACGAGAATCCCTTTCATTGAAAGGGGTTGCCAAGCTTCCAAAAAACTACGTTTTCCTGAAATCGCAGCAAACATTTTTTCACCCAATCTTGATGATACTTCCATTTAATGATCAGTACACCAATCCCACTTGGCTCACCAAATTTCGTTGTTCTAGGTTAAACCGTTCCTTTGCAGTAACCGTTTTCATGATTAGGTTTCACTCTGTTTTCTCCTATATGGATACATGTAGTTGGAACTCTAAATCAAACACTGTTTGTGCTAGCTCTTTGAAACTTGGCACAATAATGTAGTTCCAAGTTCTATCGCTATGGTTTGTGTGCTATTGAAGTAGCCCCAAGCAGAGACTGACGAGAATCCCTTTCATAGAAAGGCGTTGCCAGGCTTCCAAAAAACTGCGAGTATCCTGAAATCTCAGCAAACATTTTTTTCACCCAGTCTTGATGATACTTCCACTTAATGATCACTACACCAATCCCACTTGGCTCACCAAATTTCGTTCTTCTAGGATAAACCGTTCCTTTGCAGTAATCATTTTCATATTTAGGTTTCACTCTGTTTTCTCCTATATAGATACATGTAGTTGGAACTCTAAATCAAACAAGGTTTGTGCTAGCTCTTTGAAACTTGGCACAATAATGTAGTGCCAAGTTCTATCGCTATGGTTTGTGTGCTATTGAAGTAGCCCCAAGCAGAGACTGACGAGAATCCCTTTCATTGAAAGGGGTTGCCAAGCTTCCAAAAAACTACGAGTTTCCTGAAATCTCAGCAAACATTTTTTCACCCAGTCTTGATGATACTTCTATTTAATGATCAGTACACCAATCCCACTTGGCTCAACAAATTCGTTCTTCTAGGTTAAAACGTTCCTTTGCAGTAACCGTTTTCATGTTTAGGTTTCACTCTGTTTTCTCCTATATGGATACATGTAGTTGGAACTCTAAATCAAACACGGTTTGTGCTAGCACTTTGAAACTTGGCACAATAATGTAGTTCCAAGTTCTATCGCTATGGTTTGTGTGCTATTGAAGTAGCCCCAAGCAGAGACTGACGAGAATCCCTTTCATAGAAAGGCGTTGCCAGGCTTCCAAAAAACTGCGAGTATCCTGAAATCTCAGGAAACATTTTTTCACCCAGTCTTGATGATACTTCCATTTAATGATCAGTACACCAATCCCACTTGGCTCACCAAATTTCGTTCTTCTAGGTTAAACCGTTCCTTTGCAGTAATCGTTTTCATATTTAGGTTTCACTCTGTTTTCTCCTATATGGATACATGTAGTTGGAACTCTAAATCAAGCACGGTTTGTGCTAGCTCTTTGAAACTTGGCACAAAAATGTAGTTCCAAGTTCTATCACTATGGTTTGTGTGCTATTGAAGTATCTCCAAGCAGAGACTGACGAGAATCCCTTTCATTGAAAGGGGTGCCAAGCTTCCAAAAAACTACAAGTTTCCTGAAATCTCAGCAAACATTTTTTTCACCCAATCTTGATGATACTTGCAGGTAGTGATCAGTACACGAATCCCACTTGGCTCACCAAATTTCGTTCTTCTAGGTTAAACCGTTCCTTTGCAGTAACCGTTTTCATGTTTAGGTTTCACTCTGTTTTCTCCTATATGGATACATGTAGTTGGAACTCTAAATGAAACACGGTTTGTGCTAGCTCTTTGAAACTTGGCACAATAATGTAGTTCCAAGTTCTATCGCTATGGTTTGTGTGCTATTGAAGTAGCCCCAAGCAGAGACTGACGAGAATCCCTTTCATAGAAAGGCGTTGCCAGGCTTCCAAAAACTGCGAGTTTCCTGAAATCTCAGCAAACATTTTTTCACCCAGTCTTGATGATACTTCCACTTAATGATCAGTACACCAATCCACTTGGCTCACCAAATTTCGTTCTTCTAGGTTAAACCGTTCCTTTGCAGTAATCATTTTCATATTTAGGTTTCACTCTGTTTTGCCTATATAGATACATGTAGTTGGAACTCTAAATCAAACACGGTTTGTGCTAGCTCTTTGAACTTGGCACAATAATGTAGTTCCAAGTTCTATCGCTATGGTTTGTGTGCTATTGAAGTAGCCCCAAGCAGAGACTGACGAGAATCCCTTTCATAGAAAGGCGTTGCAGGCTTCCAAAAAACTGCGAGTTTCCTGAAATCTCAGCAAACATTTTTTCACCCAGTCTTGATGATACCTTCCACTTAATGATCAGTACACCAATCCCACTTGGCTCACCAAATTTCGTTCTTCTAGGTTAAACCGTTCCTTTGCAGTAATCATTTTCATATTTAGGTTTCACTCTGTTTTCTCCTATATAGATACATGTATTTGGAACTCTAAATGAAACACGGTTTGTGCTAGCTCTTTGAAACTTGGCACAATAATGTAGTTCCAAGTTCTATGGCTATGGTTTGTGTGCTATTGAAGTAGCCCCAAGCAGAGACTGACGAGAATCCCTTTCATTGAAAGGGGTTATCAAGCTTCCAAAAAACTACGAGTTTCCTGAAATCTCAGCTAACATTTTTTCACCCAATCTTGATGATAATTCCATTTAATGATCAGTACACCAATCCCACTTGGCTCACCAAATTTCGTTCTTCTAGGTTAAACCGTACCTTTGCAGTAACTGTTTTCATGTTTAGGTTTCACTCTGTTTTCTCCTATATGGATACATGTAGTTGGAACTCTAAATCAAACGCGGTTTGTGCTAGCTCTTTGAAACTTGGCACAATAATGTAGTTCCAAGTTCTATCGCTATGGTTTGTGTGCTATTGAAGTAGCACCAAGCAGAGACTGATGAGAATCCCTTTCATTGAAAGGGGTTGCCAAGCTTCCAAAAAACTACGAGTTTCCTGAAATCTCAGCAAACATTTTTTCACCCAATCTTGATGATACTTGCAGGTAGTGATCAGTACACGAATCTCACTTGGCTCACTAAATTTCGTTCATCTAGGTTAAACCGTTCCTTTGCAGTAACCGTTTTCATGTTTAGGTTTCACTCTGTTTTCTCCTATATGGATACATGTAGTTGGAACTCTAAATCAAACACGGTTTGTGCTAGCTCTTTGAAACTTGGCACAATAATGTAGTTCCAAGTTCTATGGCTATGGTTTGTGTGCTATTGAAGTAGCCCCAAGCAGAGACTGACGAGAATCCCTTTCATTGAAAGGGGTTATCAAGCTTCCAAAAAACTACGAGTTTCCTGAATTCTCAGCTAACATTTTTTCACCCAATCTTGATGATACTTCCATTTAATGATCAGTACACCAATCCCAGTTGGCTCACCAAATTTCGTTCTTCTAGGTTAAACCGTTCCTTTGCAGTAACCGTTTTCATGTTTAGGTTTCACTCTGTTTTCTCCTATATGGATACATGTAGTTGGAACTCTAAATCAAACACGGTTTGTGCTAGCTCTTTGAAACTTGGCACAATAATGTAGTTCCAAGTTCTGTCACTATGATTTGTGTGCTTTTGAAGTAGCCCCAAGCAGAGACTGACGAGAATCCCTTTCATTGAAAGGGGTTATCAAGCTTCCAAAAAACTATGAGTTTCCTGAAATCTCAGCAAACATTTTTTCACCCAGTCTTGATGATACTTCCATTTAATGATCAGTACACCAATCCCACTTGGCTCACCAAATTTCGTTCTTCTAGGTTAAAACGTTCCTTTGCAGTAACCGTTTTCATGTTTAGGTTTCACTCTGTTTTCTCCTATATAGATACATGTAGTTGGAACTCTAAATCAAACACGGTTTGTGCTAGCTCTTTGAAACTTGGCACAATAATGTAGTTCCAAGTTCTATCGCTATGGTTTGTGTGCTATTGAAGTAGCCCCAAGCAGAGACTGACGAGAATCCCTTTCATTGAAAGGGGTTGCCAAGCGTCCAAAAACCTGCGAGTTTCCTGAAATCTCAGCAAACATTTTTTCACCCAATCTTGATGATACTTGCAGGTAGTGATCAGTACACAAATCCCACTTGGCTCACCAAATTTCGTTCTTCTAGGTTAAACCGTTCCTTTGCAGTAACCGTTTTCATGTTTAGGTTTCACTCTGTTTTCTCCTATATGGATACATGTAGTTGGAACTCTAAATCAAACACAGTTTGTGCTAGCTCTTTGAAACTTGGCACAATAATGTAGTTCCAAGTTCTATCGCTATGGTTTGTGTGCTATTGAAGTAGCCCCAAGCAGAGACTGACGAGAATCCCTTTCATTGAAAGGGTTTGCCAAGCTTCCAAAAAACTACGAGTTTCCTGAAATCTCAGCAAACATTTTTTCACCCAATCTTGATGATACTTGCAGGTAGTGATCAGTACACGAATCTCACTTGGCTCACTAAATTTCGTTCATCTAGGTTAAACCGTTCCTTTGCAGTAACCGTTTTCATGTTTAGGTTTCACTCTGCTTTCTCCTATATGGATACATGTAGTTGGAACTCTAAATCAAACACGGTTTGTGCTAGCTCTTTGAAACTTGGCACAATAATGTAGTTCCAAGTTCTATGGCTATGGTTTGTGTGCTATTGAAGTAGCCCCAAGCAGAGACTGACGAGAATCCCTTTCATTGAAAGGGGTTATCAAGCTTCCAAAAAACTACGAGTTTCCTGAATTCTCAGCTAACATTTTTACACCCAATCTTGATGATACTTCCATTTAATGATCAGTACACCAATCCCAGTTGGCTCACCAAATTTCGTTCTTCTAGGTTAAACCGTTCCTTTGCAGTAACCGTTTTCATGTTTAGGTTTCACTCTGTTTTCTCCTATATGGATACATGTAGTTGGAACTCTAAATCAAACACGGTTTGTGCTAGCTCTTTGAAACTTGGCACAATAATGTAGTTCCAAGTTCTGTCACTATGATTTGTGTGCTTTTGAAGTAGCCCCAAGCAGAGACTGACGAGAATCACTTTCATTGAAAGGGGTTATCAAGCTTCCAAAAAACTATGAGTTTCCTGAAATCTCAGCAAACATTTTTTCACCCAATCTTGATGATACTTGCAGGTAGTGATCAGTACACGAATCCCACTTGCCTCACCAAATTTCGTTCTTCTAGGTTAAACCGTTCCGTTGCAGTAACCGTTTTCATGTTTAGGTTTCACTCTGTTTTCTCCTATATGGATACATGTAGTTGGAACTCTAAATCAAACACGGTGTGTGCTAGCTCTTTGAAACTTGGCACAATAATGTAGTTCCAAGTTCTATCGCTATGGTTTGTGTGCTATTGAAGTACCCCAAGCAGAGACTGACGAGAATCCCTTTCATTGAAAGGGGTTGCCAAGCTTCCAAAAAACTACGAGTTTCCTGAAATCTCAGCAAACATTTTTTCACCCAATCTTGATGATACTTCCATTTAATGATCAGAACACCAATCCCACTTGGCTCACCAAATTTCGTTCTTCTAGGTTAAACCGTTCCTTTGCAGTAACCGTTTTCATGTTTAGGTTTCACTCTGTTTTCTCCTATATGGATACATGTAGTTGGAACTCTAAATCAAACACGGTTTGTGCTAGCTCTTTGAAACTTGGCACAATAATGTAGTTCCAAGTTCTATCGCTATGGTTTGTGTGCTATTGAAGTAGCCCCAAGCAGAGACTGACGAGAATCCCTTTCATTGAAAGGGGTTGCCAAGCTTCCAAAAAACTACGAGTTTCCTGAAATCTCAGCAAACATTTTTTCACCCAATCTTGATGATACTTCTATTTTATAATCAGTACACCAATCCCACTTGGCTCACCAAATTTCGTTCTTCTGGTTAAACCGTTCCTTTGCAGTAACCGTTTTCATGTTTAGGTTTCACTCTGTTTTCTCCTATATGGATACATGTAGTTGGAACTCTAAATCAAACACGGTTTGTGCTAGCTCTTTGAAACTTGGCACAATAATGTAGTTCCAAGTTCTATGGCTATGGTTTGTGTGCTATTGAAGTAGCCCCAAGCAGAGACTGACGAGAATCCCTTTCATTGAAAGGGGTTATCAAGCTTCCAAAAAACTACGAGTTTCCAGAAATCTCAGCAAACATTTTTTCACCCAATCTTGATGATACTTGCAGGTAGTGATCAGTACACGAATCCCACTTGGCTCACCAAATTTCGTTCTTCTAGGTTAAACCGTTCCTTTGCAGTAACCGTTTTCATGTTTAGGTTTCACTCTGTTTTCTCCTATATGGATACATGTAGTTGGAACTCTAAATGAAACACGGTTTGTGCTAGCTCTTTGAAACTTGGCACAATAATGTAGTTCCAAGTTCTATCGCTATGGTTTGTGTGCTATTGAAGTAGCCCCAAGCAGAGACTGACGAGAATCCCTTTCATAGAAAGGCGTTGCCAGGCTTCCAAAAAACTGCGAGTTTCCTGAAATCTCAGCAAACATTTTTTCACCCAGTCTTGATGATACTTCCACTTAATGATCAGTACACCAATCCCACTTGGCTCACCAAATTTCGTTCTTCTAGGTTAAACCGTTCCTTTGCAGTAATCATTTTCATATTTAGGTTTCACTCTGTTTTCTCCTATATAGATACATGTAGTTGGAACTCTAAATCAAACACGGTTTGTGCTAGCTCTTTGAAACTTGGCACAATAATGTAGTGCCAAGTTCTATCGCTATGGTTTGTGTGCTATTGAAGTAGCCCCAAGCAGAGACGGACGAGAATCCCTTTCATTGAAAGGGGTTGCCAAGCTTCCAAAAAACTACGAGTTTCCTGAAATCTCAGCAAACATTTTTTCACCCAATCTTGATGATACTTGCAGGTAGTGATCAGTACACGAATCCCACTTGGCTCACCAAATTTCGTTCTTCTAGGTTAAACCGTTCCTTTGCAGTAACCGTTTTCATGTTTAGGTTTCACTCTGTTTTCTCCTATATGGATACATGTAGTTGGAACTCTAAATGAAACACGGTTTGTGCTAGCTCTTTGAAACTTGGCACAATAATGTAGTTCCAAGTTCTATCGCTATGGTTTGTGTGCTATTGAAGTAGCCCCAAGCAGAGACTGACGAGAATCCCTTTCATTGAAAGGGGTTGCCAAGCTTCCAAAAAACTGCGAGTTTCCTGAAATCGCAGCAAACATTTTTTCACCCAATCTTGATGATACTTCCATTTAATGATCAGTACACCAATCCCACTTGGCTCACCAAATTTCGTTCTTCTAGGTTAAATCGTTCCTTTGCAGTAACCGTTTTCATGTTTAGGTTTCACTCTGTTTTCTCCTATATAGATACGTGTAGTTGGAACTCTAAATCAAACACGGTTTGTGCTAGCTCTTTGAAACTTGGCACAATAATGTAGTTCCAAGTTCTATCGCTATGGTTTGTGTGCTATTGAAGTAGCCCCAAGCAGAGACTGACGAGAATCCCTTTCATTGAAAGGGGTTGCCAAGCTTCCAAAAAACTGCGAGTTTCCTGAAATCTCAGCAAACATTTTTTCACCCAATCTTGATGATACTTGCAGGTAGTGATCAGTACATGAATCCCACTTGGCTCACTAAATTTCGTTCTTCTAGGTTAAACCGTTCCTTTGCAGTAACCCTTTTCATGTTTAGGTTTTACTCTGTTTTCTCCAATATGGATACATGTAGTTGGAACTCTAAATCAAACACGGTTTGTGCTAGCTATTTGAAACTTGGCACAATAATGTAGTTCCAAGTACTGTCGCTATGCTTTGTGTGCTTTTGAAGTAGCCCCAAGCAGAGACTGACGAGAATCCCTTTCATTGAAAGGGGTTATCAAGCTTCCAAGAAACTACGATTTTCCTGAAATCTCAGCAAACATTTTTTCACCCAATCTTGATGATACTTGCAGGTAGTGATCAGTACACGAATCCCACTTGGCTCACCAAATTTCGTTGTTCTAGGTTAAAACGTTCCTTTGCAGTAACCGTTTTCATGATTAGGTTTCACTCTGTTTTCTCCTATATGGATACATGTAGTTGGAACTCCAAATCAAACACGGTTTGTGCTAGCTCTTTGAAACTTGGCACAATAATGTAGTTCCAAGTTCTATCGCTATGGTTTGTGTGCTATTGAAGTAGCCCCAAGCAGAGACTGACGAGAATCCCTTTCATTGAAAGGGGTTGCCAAGCTTCCAAAAAACTGCGAGTTTCCTGAATTCGCAGCAAACATTTTTTCACCCAATCTTGATGATACTTCCATTTAATGATCAGTACACCAATCCCACTTGGCTCACCAAATTTCGTTGTTCTAGGTTAAAACGTTCCTTTGCAGTAACCGTTTTCATGATTAGGTTTCACTCTGTTTTCTCCTATATGGATACATGTATTTGGAACTCTAAATCAAACACTGTTTGTGCTAGCTCTTTGAAACTTGGCACAATAATGTAGTTCCAAGTTCTATCGCTATGGTTTGTGTGCTATTGAAGTAGCCCCAAGCAGAGACTGACGAGAATCCCTTTCATAGAAAGGCGTTGCCAGGCTTCCAAAAAACTGCGAGTTTCCTGAAATCTCAGCAAACATTTTTTCACCCAGTCTTGATGATACTTCCACTTAATGATCAGTCCACCAATCCCACTTGGCTCACCAAATTTCGTTCTTCTAGGTTAAACCGTTCCTTTGCAGTAATCGTTTTCATATTTAGGTTTCACTCTGTTTTCTCCTATATGGATACATGTAGTTGGAACTCTAAATCAAGCACGGTTTGTGCTAGCTCTTTGAAACTTGGCACAAAAATGTAGTTCCAAGTTCTATCGCTATGGTTTGTGTGCTATTGAAGTATCCCCAAGCAGAGACTGACGAGAATCCCTTTCATTGAAAGGGGTTGCCAAGCTTCCAAAAAACTGCGAGTTTCCTGAAATCGCAGCAAACATTTTTTCACCCAATCTTGATGATACTTCCATTTAATGATCAGTACACCAATCCCACTTGGCTCACCAAATTTCGTTCTTCTAGGTTAAATCGTTCCTTTGCAGTAACCGTTTTCATGTTTAGGTTTCACTCTGTTTTCTCCTATATAGATACGTGTAGTTGGAACTCTAAATCAAACACGGTTTGTGCTAGCTCTTTGAAACTTGGCACAAGAATGTAGTTCCAAGTTCTATCGCTATGGTTTGTGTGCTATTGAAGTAGCCCCAAGCAGAGACTGACGAGAATCCCTTTCATTGAAAGGGGTTGCCAAGCTTCCAAAAAACTGCGAGTTTCCTGAAATCTCAGCAAACATTTTTTCACCCAATCTTGATGATACTTGCAGGTAGTGATCAGTACATGAATCCCACTTGGCTCACTAAATTTCGTTCTTCTAGGTTAAACCGTTCCTTTGCAGTAACCCTTTTCATGTTTAGGTTTTACTCTGTTTTCTCCAATATGGATACATGTAGTTGGAACTCTAAATCAAACACGGTTTGTGCTAGCTCTTTGAAACTTGGCACAATAATGTAGTTCCAAGTACTGTCGCTATGATTTGTGTGCTTTTGAAGTAGGCCCAAGCAGAGACTGACGAGAATCCCTTTCATTGAAAGGGGTTATCAAGCTTCCAAGAAACTACGAGTTTCCTGAAATCTCAGCAAACATTTTTTCACCCTATCTTGATGATACTTGCAGGTAGTGATCAGTACACGAATCCCACTTGGCTCACCAAATTTCGTTGTTCTAGGTTAAAACGTTCCTTTGCAGTAACCGTTTTCATGATTAGGTTTCATTCTGTTTTCTCCTATATGGATACATGTAGTTGGAACTCTAAATCAAACACGGTTTGTGCTAGCTCTTTGAAACTTGGCAAAATAATGTAGTTTCAAGTTCTATCGCTAGGGTTTGTGTGCTATTGAAGTAGCCCCAAGCAGCGACTGATGAGAATCCCTTTCATTGAAAGGGGTTGCCAAGCTTCCAAAAACTACGAGTTTCCTGAAATCTCAGCAAACATTTTTTCACCCAATATGATGATACTTCCATTTAATGATCAGTACACCAATCCCACTTGGCTCACCAAATTTCCTTCTTCTAGGTTAAACCGTTCCTTTGCAGTAACTGTTTTCATGTTTAGGTTTCACTCTGTTTTCTCCTATATGGATACATGTAGTTGGAACTCTAAATAAAACACGGTTTGTGCTAGCTCTTTGAAACTTGGCACAATAACATAGTTCCAAGTTCTATCGCTATGGTTTGTGTGCTATTGAAGTAGCCCCAAGCAGAGACTGACGAGAATCCCTTTCATAGAAAGGCGTTGCCAGGCTTCCAAAAAACTGCGAGTTTCCTGAAATCTCAGCAAACATTTTTTCACCCAGTCTTGATGATACTTCCACTTAATGATCAGTACACCAATCCCACTTGGCTCACCAAATTTCGTTCTTCTAGGTTAAACCGTTCCTTTGCAGTAATCATTTTCATATTTAGGTTTCACTCTGTTTTCTCCTATATAGATACATGTAGTTGGAACTCTAAATCAAACACGGTTTGTGCTAGCTCTTTGAAACTTGGCACAATAATGTAGTTCCAAGTTCTATCGCTATGGTTTGTGTGCTATTGAAGTAGCCCCAAGCAGAGACTGACGAGAATCCCTTTCATTGAAAGGGGTTGCCAAGCTTCCAAAAAACTACGAGTTTCCTGAAATCTCAGCAAACATTTTTTCACCCAATCATGATGATACTTCTATTTAATGATCAGTACACCAATCCCACTTGGCTCACCAAATTTCGTTCTTCTAGGTTAAACCGTTCCTTTGCAGTAACCGTTTTCATGTTTAGGTTTAACTCTGTTTTCTCCTATATGGATACATGTAGTTGGAACTCTAAATCAAACACGGTTTGTGCTAGCACTTTGAAACTTGGCACAATAATGTAGTTCCAAGTTCTATCGCTATGGTTTGTGTGCTATTGAAGTAGCCCCAAGCAGAGACTGACGAGAATCCCTTTCATTGAAAGGGGTTGCCAAGCTTCCAAAAAACTGCGAGTTTCCTGAAATCGCAGCAAACATTTTTTCACCCAATCTTGATGATACTTCCATTTAATGATCAGTACACCAATCCCACTTGGCTCACCAAATTTCGTTCTTCTAGGTTAAATCTTTCCTTTGCAGTAACCGTTTTCATGTTTAGGTTTCACTCTGTTTTCTCCTATATAGATACGTGTAGTTGGAACTCTAAATCAAACACGGTTTGTGCTAGCTCTTTGAAACTTGGCACAATAATGTAGTTCCCAGTTCTATCGCTATGGTTTGTGTGCTATTGAAGTAGCCCCAAGCAGAGACTGACGAGAATCCCTTTCATTGAAAGGGTTGCCAAGCTTCCAAAAAACTGCGAGTTTCCTGAAATCTCAGCAAACATTTTTTCACCCAATCTTGATGATACTTGCAGGTAGTGATCAGTACATGAATCCCACTTGGCTCACTAAATTTCGTTCTTCTAGGTTAAACCGTTCCTTTGCAGTAACCCTTTTCATGTTTAGGTTTTACTCTGTTTTCTCCAATATGGATACATGTAGTTGGAACTCTAAATCAAACACGGTTTGTGCTAGCTCTTTGAAACTTGGCACAATAATGTAGTTCCAAGTACTGTCGCTATGATTTGTGTGCTTTTGAAGTAGCCTCAAGCAGAGACTGACGAGAATCCCTTTCATTGAAAGGGGTTATCAAGCTTCCAAGAAACTACGAGTTTCCTGAAATCTCAGCAAACATTTTTTCACCCTATCTTGATGATACTTGCAGGTAGTGATCAGTACACGAATCCCACTTGGCTCACCAAATTTCGTTGTTCTAGGTTAAAACGTTCCTTTGCAGTAACCGTTTTCATGATTAGGTTTCAATCTGTTTTCTCCTATATGGATACATGTAGTTGGAACTCTAAATCAAACACGGTTTGTGCTAGCTCTTTGAAACTTGGCACAATAATGTAGTTCCATGTTCTATCGCTATGGTTTGTGTGCTATTGAAGTAGCCCAAGCAGAGACTGACGAGAATCCCTTTCATAGAAAGGCGTTGCCAGGCTTCCAAAAAACTGTGAGTTTCCTGAAATCTCAGCAAACATTTTTTCACCCAGTCTTGATGATACTTCCACTTAATGATCAGTACACCAATCCCCACTTGGCTCACCAAATTTCGTTCTTCTAGGTTAAACCGTTCCTTTGCAGTAATCGTTTTCACATTTAGGTTTCACTCTGTTTTCTCCTATATAGATACATGTAGTTGGAACTCTAAATCAAACACGGTTTGTGCTAGCTCTTTGAAACGTGGCACAATAATGTAGTTCCAAGTTCTATCGCTATGGTTTGTGTGCTATTGAAGTAGCCCCAAGCAGAGACTGACGAGAATCCCTTTCATTGAAAGGGGTTGCCAAGCTTCCAAAAAACTGCGAGTTTCCTGAAATCTCAGCAAACATTTTTTCACCCAATCATGATGATACTTCTATTTAATGATCAGTACACCAATCCCACTTGGCTCACCAAATTTCGTTCTTCTAGGTTAAACCGTTCCTTTGCAGTAACCGTTTTCATGTTTAGGTTTCACTCTGTTTTCTCCTATATGGATACATGTAGTTGGAACTCTAAATCAAACACGGTTTGTGCTAGCACTTTGAAACTTGGCACAATAATGTAGTTCCAAGTTCTATCGCTATGGTTTGTGTGCTATTGAAGTAGCCCCAAGCAGAGACTGACGAGAATCCCTTTCATTGAAAGGGGTTGCCAAGCTTCCAAAAAAGTACGAGGTTCCTGAAATCTCAGCTAACATTTTTTGATGATACTTCCATTTAATGATCAGTACACAAATCCCACTTGGCTCAACAAATTTCGTTCTTATAAGTTAAACTGTTCCTTTGCAGTAATCGTTTTCATATTTAGGTTTCACTCTGTTTTCTCCTATATGGATTCATGTAGTTGGAACTCTAAATCAAGCACGGTTTGTGCTAGCTCTTTGAAACTTGGCACAATAATGTAGTTCCAAGTTCTATCGCTATGGTTTGTGTGCTATTGAAGTAGCCCCAAGCAGAGACTGACAGGAATCCCTTTCATTGAAAGGGGTTGCCAAGCTTCCAAAAAACTACAAGTTTCCTGAAATCTCAGCAAACATTTTTTCACCCAATCTTGATGATACTTGCAGGTAGTGATCAGTACACGAATCCCACTTGGCTCACCAAATTTCGTTCTTCTAGGTTAAACCATTCCTTTGCAGTAACCGTTTTCATGTTTAGGTTTCACTCTGTTTTCTCCTATATGGATACATGTAGTTGGAACTCTAAATCAAACACGGTTTGTGCTAGCTCTTTGAAACTTGGCACAATAATGTAGTTTCAAGTTCTATCGCTATGGTTTGTGTGCTATTGAAGTAGCCCCAAGCAGAGACTGACGAGAATCCCTTTCATTGAAAGGGGTTGCCAAGCTTCCAAAAAACTGCGAGTTTGCTGAAATCGCAGCAAACATTTTTTCACCCAATCTTGATGATACTTCCATTTAATGATCAGTACACCAATCCCACTTGGCTCACCAAATTTCGTTCTTCTAGGTTAAATCGTTCCTTTGCAGTAACCGTTTTCATGTTTAGGTTTCACTCTGTTTTCTCCTATATAGATACGTGTAGTTGGAACTCTAAATCAAACACGGTTTGTGCTAGCTCTTTGAAACTTGGCACAATAATGTAGTTCCAAGTTCTATCGCTATGGTTTGTGTGCTATTGAAGTAGCCCCAAGCAGAGACTGACGAGAATCCCTTTCATTGAAAGGGGTTGCCAAGCTTCCAAAAAACTGCGAGTTTCCTGAAATCTCAGCAAACATTTTTTCACCCAATCCTTGATGATACTTGCAGGTAGTGATCAGTACATGAATCCCACTTGGCTCACTAAATTTCGTTCTTCTAGGTTAAACCGTTCCTTTGCAGTAACCCTTTTCATGTTTAGGTTTTACTCTGTTTTCTCCAATATGGATACATGTAGTTGGAACTCTAAATCAAACACGGTTTGTGCTAGCTCTTTGAAACTTGGCACAATAATGTAGTTCCAAGTACTGTCGCTATGATTTGTGTGCTTTTGAAGTAGCCCCAAGCAGAGACTGACGAGAATCCCTTTCACTGAAACGGGTTATCAAGCTTCCAAAAAACTACGAATTTCCTGAAATCTCAGCAAACATTTTTTCACCCAATCTTGATGATACTTGCAGGTAGTGATCAGTACACGAATCCCACTTGGCTCAACAAATTTCGTTGTTCTAGGTTAAAACGTTCCATTGCAGTAACCGTTTTCATGATTAGGTTTCACTCTGTTTTCTCCTATATGGATACATGTAGTTGGAACTCTAAATCAAACACGGTTTGTGCTAGCTCTTTGAAACTTGGCACAATAATGTAGTTCCAAGTTCTATCGCTATGGTTTGTGTGCTATTGAAGTAGCCCCAAGCAGAGACTGACGAGAATCCCTTTCATAGAAAGGCGTTGCCAGGCTTCCAAAAAACTGCGAGTTTCCTGAAATCTCAGCAAACATTTTTTCACCCAGTCTTCATGATACTTCCACTTAATGATCAGGACACGAATCCCACTTGGCTCACCAAATTTCGTTCTTCTAGGTTAAACCGTTCCTTTGCAGTAATCATTTTCATATTTAGGTTTCACTCTGTTTTCTCCTATATAGATACATGTAGTTGGAACTCTAAATCAAACACGGTTTGTGCTAGCTCTTTGAAACTTGGCACAATAATGTAGCTCCAAGTTCTATCGCTATGGTTTGTGTGCTATTGAAGTAGCCCCAAGCAGAGACTGACGAGAATCCCTTTCATTGAAAGAGGTTGCCAAGCTTCCAAAAACCTGCGAGTTTCCTGAAATCTCAGCAAACATTTTTTCACCCAATCTTGATGATACTTGCAGGTAGTGATCAGTACACCAATCCCACTTGGCTCACCAAATTTCGTTCTTCTAGGTTAAACCGTTCCTTTGCAGTAACCGTTTTCATGTTTAGGTTTCACTCTGTTTTCTCCTATATGGATACATGTAGTTGGAACTCTAAATCAAACACAGTTTGTGCTAGCTCTTTGAAACTTGGCACAATAATGTAGTTCCAAGTTCTATCGCTATGGTTTGTGTGCTATTGAAGTAGCCCCAAGCAGAGACTGACGAGAATCCCTTTCATTGAAAGGGGTTGCCAAGCTTCCAAAAAACTACGAGTTTCCTGAAATCTCAGCAAACAATTTTTCACCCAATCTTGATTATACTTGCAGGTAGTGATCAGTACACGAATCCCACTTGGCTCACTAAATTTAGTTGTTCTAGGTTAAAACGTTCCTTTGCAGGAACCGTTTTCATGTTTAGGTTTCACTCTGTTTTCTCCTATATGGATACATGTAGTTGGAACTCTAAATCAAACACGGTTTGTGCTAGCTCTTTGAAACTTGGCACAATAATGTAGTTCCAAGTTCTATCGCTATGGTTTGTGTGCTATTGAAGTAGCCCCAAGCAGAGACTGACGAGAATCCCTTTCATAGAAAGGCGTTGCCAGGCTTCCAAAAAACTGCGAGTTTCCTGAAATCTCAGCAAACATTTTTTCACCCAGTCTTCATGATACTTCCACTTAATGATCAGGACACGAATCCCACTTGGCTCACCAAATTTCGTTCTTCTAGGTTAAACCGTTCCTTTGCAGGAACCGTTTTCATGTTTAGGTTTCACTCTGTTTTCTCCTATATGGATACATGTAGTTGGAACTCTAAATCAAACACGGTTTGTGCTAGCTCTTTGAAACTTGGCACAATAATGTAGTTCCAAGTTCTATGGCTATGGTTTGTGTGCTATTGAAGTAGCCCCAAGCAGAGACTGACGAGAATCCCTTTCATTGAAAGGGGTTATCAAGCTTCCAAAAAACTACGAGTTTCCTGAATTCTCAGCTAACATTTTTTCACCCAATCTTGATGATACTTCCATTTAATGATCAGTACACCAATCCCAGTTGGCTCACCAAATTTCGTTCTTCTAGGTTAAACCGTTCCTTTGCAGTAACCGTTTTCATGTTTAGGTTTCACTCTGTTTTCTCCTATATGGATACATGTAGTTGGAACTCTAAATCAAACACGGTTTGTGCTAGCTCTTTGAAACTTGGCACAATAATGTAGTTCCAAGTTCTATCGCTATGGTTTGTGTGCTATTGAAGTAGCACCAAGCAGAGACTGATGAGAATCCCTTTCATTGAAAGGGGTTGCCAAGCTTCCAAAAAACTACGAGTTTCCTGAAATCTCAGCAAACATTTTTTCACCCAATCTTGATGATACTTGCAGGTAGTGATCAGTACACGAATCTCACTTGGCTCACTAAATTTCGTTCATCTAGGTTAAACCGTTCCTTTGCAGTAACCGTTTTCATGTTTAGGTTTCACTCTGCTTTCTCCTATATGGATACATGTAGTTGGAACTCTAAATCAAACACGGTTTGTGCTAGCTCTTTGAAACTTGGCACAATAATGTAGTTCCAAGTTCTAGGCTATGGTTTGTGTGCTATTGAAGTAGCCCCAAGCAGAGACTGACGAGAATCCCTTTCATTGAAAGGGGGTTATCAAGCTTCCAAAAAACTACGAGTTTCCTGAATTCTCAGCTAACATTTTTTCACCCAATCTTGATGATACTTCCATTTAATGATCAGTACACCAATCCCAGTTGGCTCACCAAATTTCGTTCTTCTAGGTTAAACCGTTCCTTTGCAGTAACCGTTTTCATGTTTAGGTTTCACTCTGTTTTCTCCTATATGGATACATGTAGTTGGAACTCTAAATCAAACACGGTTTGTGCTAGCTCTTTGAAACTTGGCACAATAATGTAGTTCCAAGTTCTGTCACTATGATTTGTGTGCTTTTGAAGTAGCCCCAAGCAGAGACTGACGAGAATCCCTTTCATTGAGAGGGGTTATCAAGCTTCCAAAAAACTATGAGTTTCCTGAAATCTCAGCAAACATTTTTTCACCCAATCTTGATGATACTTGCAGGTAGTGATCAGTACTCGAATCCCACTTGCCTCACCAAATTTCGTTCTTCTAGGTTAAACCGTTCCTTTGCAGTAACCGTTTTCATGTTTAGGTTTCACTCTGTTTTCTCCTATATGGATACATGTAGTTGGAACTCTAAATCAAACACGGTGTGTGCTAGCTCTTTGAAACTTGGCACAATAATGTAGTTCCAAGTTCTATCGCTATGGTTTGTGTGCTATTGAAGTACCCCAAGCAGAGACTGACGAGAATCCCTTTCATTGAAAGGGGTTGCCAAGCTTCCAAAAAACTACGAGTTTCCTGAAATCTCAGCAAACATTTTTTCACCCAATCTTGATGATACTTCCATTTAATGATCAGAACACCAATCCCACTTGGCTCACCAAATTTCGTTCTTCTAGGTTAAACCGTTCCTTTGCAGTAACCGTTTTCATGTTTAGGTTTCACTCTGTTTTCTCCTATATGGATACATGTAGTTGGAACTCTAAATCAAACACGGTTTGTGCTAGCTCTTTGAAACTTGGCACAATAATGTAGTTCCAAGTTCTATCGCTATGGTTTGTGTGCTATTGAAGTAGCCCCAAGCAGAGACTGACGAGAATCCCTTTCATTGAAAGGGGTTGCCAAGCTTCCAAAAAACTACGAGTTTCCTGAAATCTCAGCAAACAATTTTTCACCCAATCTTGATGATACTTCCAGGTAGTGATCAGTACACGAATCCCACTTGGCTCACTAAATTTAGTTGTTCTAGGTTAAAACGTTCCTTTGCAGGAACCGTTTTCATGTTTAGGTTTCACTCTGTTTTCTCCTATATGGATACATGTAGTTGGAACTCTAAATCAAACACGGTTTGTGCTAGCTCTTTGAAACTTGGCACAATAATGTAGTTCCAAGTTCTATCGCTATGGTTTGTGTGCTATTGAAGTAGCACCAAGCAGAGACTGATGAGAATCCCTTTCATTGAAATGGGTTGCCAAGCTTCCAAAAAACTACGAGTTTCCTGAAATCTCAGCAAACATTTTTTCACCCAATCTTGATGATACTTGCAGGTAGTGATCAGTACACGAATCTCACTTGGCTCACTAAATTTCGTTCATCTAGGTTAAACCGTTCCTTTGCAGTAACCGTTTTCATGTTTAGGTTTCACTCTGCTTTCTCCTATATGGATACATGTAGTTGGAACTCTAAATCAAACACGGTTTGTGCTAGCTCTTTGAAACTTGGCACAATAGTGTAGTTCCAAGTTCTATGGCTATGGTTTGTGTGCTATTGAAGTAGCCCCAAGCAGAGACTGACGAGAATCCCTTTCATTGAAAGGGGTTATCAAGCTTCCAAAAAACTACGAGTTTCCTGAATTCTCAGCTAACATTTTTTCACCCAATCTTGATGATACTTCCATTTAATGATCAGTACACCAATCCCAGTTGGCTCACCAAATTTCGTTCTTCTAGGTTAAACCGTTCCTTTGCAGTAACCGTTTTCATGTTTAGGTTTCACTCTGTTTTCTCCTATATGGATACATGTAGTTGGAACTCTAAATCAAACACGGTTTGTGCTAGCTCTTTGAAACTTGGCACAATAATGTAGTTCCAAGTTCTGTCACTATGATTTGTGTGCTTTTGAAGTAGCCCCAAGCAGAGACTGACGAGAATCCCTTTCATTGAGAGGGGTTATCAAGCTTCCAAAAAACTATGAGTTTCCTGAAATCTCAGCAAACATTTTTTCACCCAATCTTGATGATACTTGCAGGTAGTGATCAGTACTCGAATCCCACTTGCCTCACCAAATTTCGTTCTTCTAGGTTAAACCGTTCCTTTGCAGTAACCGTTTTCATGTTTAGGTTTCACTCTGTTTTCTCCTATATGGATACATGTAGTTGGAACTCTAAATCAAACACGGTGTGTGCTAGCTCTTTGAAACTTGGCACAATAATGTAGTTCCAAGTTCTATCGCTATGGTTTGTGTGCTATTGAAGTACCCCAAGCAGAGACTGACGAGAATCCCTTTCATTGAAAGGGGTTGCCAAGCTTCCAAAAAACTACGAGTTTCCTGAAATCTCAGCAAACATTTTTTCACCCAATCTTGATGATACTTCCATTTAATGATCAGAACACCAATCCCACTTGGCTCACCAAATTTCGTTCTTCTAGGTTAAACCGTTCCTTTGCAGTAACCGTTTTCATGTTTAGTTTCACTCTGTTTTCTCCTATATGGATACATGTAGTTGGAACTCTAAATCAAACACGGTTTGTGCTAGCTCTTTGAAACTTGCACAATAATGTAGTCCAAGTTTCTATCGCTATGGTTTGTGTGCTATTGAAGTAGCCCCAAGCAGAGACTGACGAGAATCCCTTTCATTGAAAGGGGTTGCCAAGCTTCCAAAAAACTACGAGTTTCCTGAAATCTCAGCAAACAATTTTTCACCCAATCTTGATTATACTTGCAGGTAGTGATCAGTACACGAATCCCACTTGGCTCACTAAATTTAGTTGTTCTAGGTTAAACGTTCCTTTGCAGGAACCGTTTTCCATGTTTAGGGTTTCACTCTGTTTTCTCCTATATGGATACATGTAGTTGGAACTCTAAATCAAACACGGTTTGTGCTAGCTCTTTGAAACTTGGCACAATAATGTAGTTCCAAGTTCTATCGCTATGGTTTGTGTGCTATTGAAGTAGCCCCAAGCAGAGACTGACGAGAATCCCTTTTCATTGAAAGGGGTTGCCAAGCTTCCAAAAAACTACGAGTTTCCTGAAATCTCAGCAAACATTTTTCACCCAATCTTGATGATACTTCTATTTTATAATCAGTACACCAATCCCACTTGGCCTCACCAAATTTCGTTCTTCTGGTTAAACCGTTCCTTTGCAGTAACCGTTTTCATGTTTAGGTTTCACTCTGTTTTCTCCTATATGGATACATGTAGTTGGAACTCTAAATCAAACACGGTTTGTGCTAGCTCTTTGAAACTTGGCACAATAATGTAGTTCCAAGTTCTATCGCTATGGTTTGTGTGCTATTGAAGTAGCCCCAAGCAGAGACTGACGAGAATCCCTTTCATTGAAAGGGGTTGCCAAGCGTCCAAAAACCTGCGAGTTTCCTGAATCTCAGCAAACATTTTTCACCCAATCTTGATGATACTTGCAGGTAGTGATCAGTACACCAATCCCACTTGGCTCACCAAATTTCGTTCTTCTAGTTAAACCGTTCCTTTGCAGTAACCGTTTTCATGTTTAGGTTTCACTCTGTTTTCTCCTATATGGATACATGTAGTTGGAACTCTAAATGAAACACGGTTTGTGCTAGCTCTTTGAAACTTGGCACAATAATGTAGTTCCAAGTTCTATGGCTATGGTTTGTGTGCTATTGAAGTAGCCCCAAGCAGAGACTGACGAGAATCCCTTTCATTGAAAGGGGTTATCAAGCTTCCAAAAAACTACGAGTTTCCTGAAATCTCAGCTAACATTTTTTCACCCAATCTTGATGATAATTCCATTTAATGATCAGTACACCAATCCCACTTGGCTCACCAAATTTCGTTCTTCTAGGTTAAACCGTACCTTTGCAGTAACTGTTTTCATGTTTAGGTTTCACTCTGTTTTCTCCTATATGGATACATGTAGTTGGAACTCTAAATCAAACGCGGTTTGTGCTAGCTCTTTGAAACTTGGCACAATAATGTAGTTCCAAGTTCTATCGCTATGGTTTGTGTGCTATTGAAGTAGCACCAAGCAGAGACTGATGAGAATCCCTTTCATTGAAAGGGGTTGCCAAGCTTCCGAAAAACTACGAGTTTCCTGAAATCTCAGCAAACATTTTTTCACCCAATCTTGATGATACTTGCAGGTAGTGATCAGTACACGAATCTCACTTGGCTCACTAAATTTCGTTCATCTAGGTTAAACCGTTCCTTTGCAGTAACCGTTTTCATGTTTAGGTTTCACTCTGTTTTCTCCTATATGGATACATGTAGTTGGAACTCTAAATCAAACACGGTTTGTGCTAGCTCTTTGAAACTTGGCACAATAATGTAGTTCCAAGTTCTATGGCTATGGTTTGTGTGCTATTGAAGTAGCCCCAAGCAGAGACTGACGAGAATCCCTTTCATTGAAAGGGGTTATCAAGCTTCCAAAAAACTACGAGTTTCCTGAATTCTCAGCTAACATTTTTTCACCCAATCTTGATGATACTTCCATTTAATGATCAGTACACCAATCCCAGTTGGCTCACCAAATTTCGTTCTTCTAGGTTAAACCGTTCCTTTGCAGTAACCGTTTTCATGTTTAGGTTTCACTTTGTTTTCTCCTATATGGATACATGTAGTTGGAACTCTAAATCAAACACGGTTTGTGCTAGCTCTTTGAAACTTGGCACAATAATGTAGTTCCAAGTTCTGTCACTATGATTTGTGTGCTTTTGAAGTAGCCCCAAGCAGAGACTGACGAGAATCCCTTTCATTGAAAGGGGTTATCAAGCTTCCAAAAAACTATGAGTTTCCTGAAATCTCAGCAAACATTTTTTCACCCAGTCTTGATGATACTTCCATTTAATGATCAGTACACCAATCCCACTTGGCTCACCAAATTTCGTTCTTCTAGGTTAAAACGTTCCTTTGCAGTAACCGTTTTCATGTTTAGGTTTCACTCTGTTTTCTCCTATATGGATACATGTAGTTGGAACTCTAAATCAAACACAGTTTGTGCTAGCTCTTTGAAACTTGGCACAATAATGTAGTTCCAAGTTCTATCGCTATGGTTTGTGTGCTATTGAAGTAGCCCCAAGCAGAGACTGACGAGAATCCCTTTTCATTGAAAGGGGTTGCCAAGCTTCCAAAAAACTACGAGTTTCCTGAAATCTCAGCAAACATTTTTTCACCCAATCTTGATGATACTTGCAGGTAGTGATCAGTACACGAATCTCACTTGGCTCACTAAATTTCGTTCTTCTAGGTTAAACCGTTCCTTTGCAGTAACCGTTTCATGTTTAGGTTTCACTCTGCTTTCTCCTATATGGATACATGTAGTTGGAACTCTAAATCAAACACGGTTTGTGCTAGCTCTTTGAAACTTGGCACAATAATGTAGTTCCAAGTTCTATGGCTATGGTTTGTGTGCTATTGAAGTAGCCCCAAGCAGAGACTGACGAGAATCCCTTTCATTGAAAGGGGTTATCAAGCTTCCAAAAAACTACGAGTTTCCTGAATTCTCAGCTAACATTTTTTCACCCAATCTTGATGATACTTCCATTTAATGATCAGTACACCAATCCCAGTTGGCTCACCAAATTTCGTTCTTCTAGGTTAAACCGTTCCTTTGCAGTAACCGTTTTCATGTTTAGGTTTCCACTCTGTTTTCTCCTATATGGATACATGTAGTTGGAACTCTAAATCAAACACGGTTGTGCTAGCTCTTTGAAACTTGGCACAATAATGTAGTTCCAAGTTCTGTCACTATGATTTGTGTGCTTTTGAAGTAGCCCCAAGCAGAGACTGACGAGAATCCCTTTCATTGAAAGGGGTTATCAAGCTTCCAAAAACTATGAGTTTCCTGAAATCTCAGCAAACATTTTTTCACCCAATCTTGATGATACTTGCAGGTAGTGATCAGTACACGAATCCCACTTGCCTCACCAAATTTCGTTCTTCTAGGTTAAACCGTTCCTTTGCAGTAACCGTTTTCATGTTTAGGTTTCACTCTGTTTTCTCCTATATGGATACATGTAGTTGGAACTCTAAATCAAACACGGTGTGTGCTAGCTCTTTGAAACTTGGCACAATAATGTAGTTCCAAGTTCTATCGCTATGGTTTGTGTGCTATTGAAGTACCCCAAGCAGAGACTGACGAGAATCCCTTTCATTGAAAGGGGTTGCCAAGCTTCCAAAAAACTACGAGTTTCCTGAAATCTCAGCAAACATTTTTCACCCAATCTTGATGATACTTCCATTTAATGATCAGAACACCAATCCCACTTGGCTCACCAAATTTCGTTCTTCTAGGTTAAACCGTTCCTTTGCAGTAACCGTTTTCATGTTTAGGTTTCACTCTGTTTTCTCCTATATGGATACATGTAGTTGGAACTCTAATCAAACACGGTTTGTGCTAGCTCTTTGAAACTTGGCACAATAATGTAGTTCCAAGTTCTATCGCTATGGTTTGTGTGCTATTGAAGTAGCCCCAAGCAGAGACTGACGAGAATCCCTTTCATTGAAAGGGGTTGCCAAGCTTCCAAAAAACTACGAGTTTCCTGAAATCTCAGCAAACAATTTTTCACCCAATCTTGATTATACTTGCAGGTAGTGATCAGTACACGAATCCCACTTGGCTCACTAAATTTAGTTGTTCTAGGTTAAAACGTTCCTTTGCAGTAACCGTTTTCATGTTTAGGTTTCACCTCTGTTTTCTCCTATATGGATACATGTAGTTGGAACTCTAAATCAACACGGTTTGTGCTAGCTGTTTGAAACTTTGGCACAATAATGTAGTTCCAAGTTCTATCGCTATGGTTTGTGTGCTATTGAAGTAGCCCCAAGCAGAGACTGACGAGAATCCCTTTCATTGAAAGGGGTTGCCAAGCTTCCAAAAAACTACGAGTTTCCTGAAATCTCAGCAAACATTTTTCACCCAATCTTGATGATACTTCTATTTTATAATCAGTACACCAATCCCACTTGGCTCACCAAATTTCGTTCTTCTGGTTAAACCGTTCCTTTGCAGTAACCGTTTTCATGTTTAGGTTTCACTCTGTTTTCTCCTATATGGATACATGTAGTTGGAACTCTAAATCAAACACGGTTTGTGCTAGCTCTTTGAAACTTGGCACAATAATGTAGTTCCAAGTTCTATCGCTATGGTTTGTGTGCTATTGAAGTAGCCCCAAGCAGAGACTGACGAGAATCCCTTTCATTGAAAGGGGTTGCCAAGCGTCCAAAAACCTGCGAGTTTCCTGAAATCTCAGCAAACATTTTTTCACCCAATCTTGATGATACTTGCAGGTACTGATCAGTACACCAATCCCACTTGGCTCACCAAATTTCGTTCTTCTAGGTTAAACCGTTCCTTTGCAGTAACCGTTTTCATGTTTAGGTTTCACTCTGTTTTCTCCTATATGGATACATGTAGTTGGAACTCTAAATCAAACACAGTTTGTGCTAGCTCTTTGAAACTTGGCACAATAATGTAGTTCCAAGTTCTATCGCTATGGTTTGTGTGCTATTGAAGTAGCCCCAAGCAGAGACTGACGGAGAATCCCTTTCATTGAAAGGGTTGCCAAGCTTCCAAAAAACTACGAGTTTCCTGAAATCTCAGCAAAAAATTTTTCACCCAATCTTGATTATACTTGCAGGTAGTGATCAGTACACGAATCCCACTTGGCTCACTAAATTTAGTTGTTCTAGGTTAAAACGTTCCTTTGCAGGAACCGTTTTCATGTTTAGGTTTCACTCTGTTTCTCCTATATGGATACATGTAGTTGGAACTCTAAATCAAACACGGTTTGTGCTAGCTCTTTGAAACTTGGCACAATAATGTAGTTCCAAGTTCTATCGCTATGGTTTGTGTGCTATTGAAGTAGCCCCAAGCAGAGACTGACGAGAATCCCTTTCATTGAAAGGGGTTGCCAAGCTTCCAAAAAACTACGAGTTTCCTGAAATCTCAGCAAACATTTTTTCACCCAATCTTGATGATACTTCTATTTTATAATCAGTACACCAATCCCACTTGGCTCACCAAATTTCGTTCTTCTGGTTAAACCGTTCCTTTGCAGTAACCGTTTTCATGTTTAGGTTTCACTCTGTTTTCTCCTATATGGATACATGTTGTTGGAACTCTAAATCAAACACGGTTTGTGCTAGCTCTTTGAAACTTGGCACAATAATGTAGTTCCAAGTTCTATCGCTATGGTTTGTGTGCTATTGAAGTAGCCCCAAGCAGAGACTGACGAGAATCCCTTTCATAGAAAGGGGTTGCCAGGCTTCCAAAAACTACGAGTTTCCTGAAATCTCAGCAAACATTTTTCACCCCGTCTTGATGATACTTCCATTTAATGATCAGTACACCAATCCCAGTTGGCTCACCAAATTTCGTTCTTCTAGGTTAAAACGTTCCTTTGCAGTAACCGTTTTCCTGTTTAGGTTTCACTCTGTTTTCTCCTATATAGATACATGTAGTTGGAACTCTAAATCAAACACGGTTTGTGCTAGCTCTTTGAAACTTGGCACAATAATGTAGTTCCAAGTTCTATCGCTATGGTTTGTGTGCTATTGAAGTAGCCCCAAAGAGAGACTGACGAGAATCCCTTTCATTGAAAGGGGTTGGAGGCTTCCAAAAAACTACGAGTATCCAGAAATCTCAGCAAACATTTTTTCACCCAGTCCTGATGATACTTCCATTTAATGATCAGTACACCAATCCCACTTGGCTCACCAAATTTCGTTCTTCTAGGTTAAACCGTTCCTTTGCAGTAATCGTTTTCATATTTAGGTTTCACTCTGTTTTCTCCTACATGGATACATGTAGTTGGAACTCTAAATCAAACACGGTTTGTGCTAGCTCTTTGAAACTTGGCACAATAATGTAGTTCCAAGTTCTATCGCTATGGTTTGTGTGCTATTGAAGTAGCCCCAAACAGAGACTGACGACAATCCCTTTCATTGAAAGGGGTTGCCAAGCTTCCAAAAAACTACAAGTTTCCTGAAATCTCAGCAAACATTTTTTCACCCAATCTTGATGATACTTCCATTTAATGATCAGTACACCAATCCCACTTGGCTCACCAAATTTCATTCTTCTAGGTTAAACCGTTACGTTGCAGTAACTGTTTTCATGTTTAGGTTTCACTCTGTTTTCTCCTATATAGATACATGTAGTTGGCACTCTAAATCAAACACGGTTTGTGCTAGCTGTTTGAAACTTGGCACAATAATGTAGTTCCAAGTTCTATCGCTATGGTTTGTGTGCTATTGAAGTAGCCCCAAGCAGAGACTGATGAGAATCCCTTTCGTTGAAAGGGGTTGCCAAGCTTCCAAAAAACTACGAGTTTCCTGAAATCTCAGCAAACATTTTTTCACCCAATTTTGATGATACTTGCAGGTAGTGATCAGTACACGAATCTCACTTGGCTCACCAAATTTCGTTCTTCTAGGTTAAACCGCTCCTTTGCAGTAACCGTTTTCATGTTTAGGTTTCACTCTGTTTTCTCCTATATGGATACATGTAGTTGGAACTCTAAATCAAACACGGTTTGTGCTAGCTCTTTGAAACTTGGCACAAGAATGTAGTTCCAAGTTCTATCGCTATGGTTTGTGTGCTATTGAAGTAGCCCCAAGCAGAGACTGACGAGAATCCCTTTCATTGTAAGGGGTTGCCAAGCTTCCAAAAAACTACGAGTTTCCTGAAATCTCAGCTAACATTTTTTCACCCAATCTTGATGATACTTCCATTTAATGATCAGTACACCAATCCCACTTGGCTCACCAAATTTCGTTCTTCTAGGTTAAACCGTTCCTTTGCAGTAACCGTTTTCATCTTTAGGTTTCACTCTGTATTCTCCTATATGGATACATGTAGTTGGAACTCTAAATCAAACACGGTTTGTGCTAGCTCTTTGAAACTTGGCACAATAATGTAGTTCCAAGTTCTGTCGCTATAATTTGTGTGCTTTTGAAGTAGCCCCAAGCAGAGACTGACGAGAATCCCTTTCATTGAAAGGGGTTATCAAGCTTAAAAAAAACTACGAGTTTCCTGAAATCTCAGCAAACATTTTTTCACCCAATCTTGATGATACTTGCAGGTAGTGATCAGTACACGAATCCCACTTGGCTCACCAAATTTCGTTCTTCTAGGTTAAACCGTTCCTTTGCAGTAACCGTTTTCATGTTTAGGTTTCACTCTGTTTTCTCCTATATGGATACATGTAGTTGGAACTCTAAATCAAACACGATTTGTGCTAGCTCTTTGAAACTTGGCACAATAATGTAGTTCCAAGTTCTATCGCTATGGTTTGTGTGCTATTGAAGTAGCCCCAAGCAGAGACTGACGAGAATCCCTTTCATTGAAAGGGGTTATCAAGCTTCCAAAAAACTACGAGTTTCCTGAAATCTCAGCAAACATTTTTTCACCCAATCTTGATGATACTTTCATTTAATGATCAGTACACCAATCCCACTTGGCTCACCAAATTTCGTTCTTCTAGGTTAAACCGTTCCTTTGCAGTAACCGTTTTCATGTTTAGGTTCACTCTGTTTTCTCCTATATGGATACATGTAGTTGGAACTCTAAATCAAACACGTTTGTGCTAGCTCTTTGAAACTTGGCACAATAATGTAGTTCCAAGTTCTGTCGCTATGATTTGTGTGCTTTTGAAGTAGCCACAAGCAGAGACTGACGAGAATATCTTTCATAGAAAGGGGTTGCCAGGCTTCCAAAAACTGCGAGTTTCCTGAAATCTCAGCAAACATTTTTCACCCAGTCTTGATGATACTTCCATTTAATGATCAGTACACCAATCCCACTTGGCTCACCAAATTTCGTTCTTCTAGGTTAAAACGTTCCTTTGCAGTAACCGTTTTCATGTTTAGGTTTCACTCTGTTTTCTCCTATATAGATACATGTAGTTGGAACTCTAAATCAAACACGGTTTGTGCTAGCTCTTTGAAACTTGGCACAATAATGTAGTTCCAAGTTCTATCGCTCTGGTTTGTGTGCTATTGAAGTAGCCCCAAGCAGAGACTGATGAGAATCCCTTTCATTGAAAGGGGTTGCCAAGCGTCCAAAAACCTGCGAGTTTCCTGAAATCTCAGCAAACATTTTTTCACCCAATCTTGATGATACTTGCAGGTAGTGATCAGTACACGAATCCCACTTGGCTCACAAAATTTCGTTCTACTAGGTTAAACCGTTCCTTTGCAGTAACCGTTTTCATGTTTAGGTTTGACTCTGTTTTCTCCTATATGGATACATGTAGTTGGAACTCTAAATCAAACACAGTTTGTGCTAGCTCTTTGAAACTTGCACAATAATGTAGTTCCAAGTTCTATCGCTATGGTTTGTGTGCTATTGAAGTAGCACCAAGCAGAGACTGATGAGAATCCCTTTCATTGAAAGGGATGCCAAGCTTCCAAAAAACTGCGAGTTTCCTGAAATCTCAGCAAACATTTTTCACCCAATCTTGATGATACTTCCATTTAATGATCAGTACACCAATCCCACTTGGCTCACCAAATTTCGTTCTTCTAGGTTAAACCGTTCCTTTGCAGTAACCGTTTTCATGTTTAGGTTTCACTTCTGTTTTCTCCTATATGGATACATGTAGTTGGAACTCTAAATCAAACACGGTTTGTGCTAGCTCTTTGAAACGTGGCACAAGAATGTAGTTCCAAGTTCTATCGCTATTGGTTTGTGTGCTATTGAAGTAGCCCGAAGCAGAGACTGACGAGAATCCCTTTCATTGAAAGGGTTATCAAGCTTAAAAAAAACTACGAGTTTCCTGAAATCTCAGCAAACATTTTTCACCCAATCTTGATGATACTTCCATTTAATGATCAGTACACCAATCCCACTTGGCTCACCAAATTTCGTTCTTCTAGGTTAAACCGTTGCTTTGCAGTAACCGTTTTCATGTTTAGGTTTCACTCTGTTTTCTCCTATATGGATACATTAGTTGGAACTCTAAATCAAACACGGTTTGTGCTAGCTCTTTGAAAACTTGGCACAATAATGTAGTTCCAAGTTCTATCGAAATGGTTTGTGTGCTATTGAAGTAGCCCCAAGCAGAGACTGACGAGAATCCCTTTCATTGAAAGGGGTTGCCAAGCTTCCAAAAAACTACGAGTTTCCTGAAATCTCAGCAAACATTTTTTCACCCAATCTTGATGATACTTCCATTTAATGATCAGTACACCAATCCCACTTGGCTCACCAAATTTCGTTCTTCTAGGTTAAACCGTTCCTTTGCAGTAACCGTTTTCATATTTAGGTTTCACTCTGTTTTCTCCTATATGGATACATGTAGTTGGAACTCTAAATCAAACACGGTTTGTGCTAGCTCTTTGAAACTTGGCACAATAATGTAGTTCCAAGTTCTATCGCTATGGTTTGTGTGCTATTGAAGTAGCCCCAAGCAGAGACTGACGAGAATCCCTTTCATTGAAAGGGGTTGCCAAGCTTCCAAAAAACTACAAGTTTCCTGAAATCTCAGCAAACATTTTTTCACCCAATCTTGATGATACTTCCATTTAATGATCAGTACACCAATCCCACTTGGCTCACCAAATTTCGTTCTTCTAGGTTAAACCGTTCCTTTGCAGTAACCGTTTTCATGTTTAGGTTCACTCTGTTTTCTCCTATATGGATACATGTAGTTGGAACTCTAAATCAAACACGGTTTGTGCTAGCTCTTTGAAACTTGGCACAATAATGTAGTTCCAAGTTCTATCGCTATGGTTTGTGTGCTATTGAAGTAGCCCCAAGCAGAGACTGACGAGAATCCCTTTCATTGAAAGGGGTTGCCAAGCTTCCAAAAAACTGCGAGTTTCCTGAAATCTCAGCAAACATTTTTTCACCCAATCTTGATGATACTTGCAGGTAGTGATCAGTACACGAATCCCACTTGGCTCACCAAATTTCGTTCTTCTAGGTTAAACCGTTCCTTTGCAGTAACCGTTTTCATGTTTAGGTTTCACTCTGTTTTCTCCTATATGGATACATGTAGTTGGAACTCTAAATCAAACACGGTTTGTGCTAGCTCTTTGAAACTTGGCACAATAATGTAGTTCCAAGTTCTATCGCTATGGTTTGTGTGCTATTGAAATAGCCCCAAGCAGAGACTGACGAGCATCCCTTTCATTGAAAGGGGTTGCCAAGCTTCCAAAAAACTGCGAGTTTCCTGAAATCTCAGCAAACATTTTTTCACCCAATCTTGATGATACTTCTATTTAATGATCAGTACACCAATCCCACTTGGCTCACCAATTTCGTTCTTCTAGGTTAAACCGTTCCTTTGCAGTAAACGTTTTCATGTTTAGGTTTCACTCTGTTTTCTCCTATATGGATACATGTAGTTGGAACTCTAAATCAAACACGGTTTGTGCTAGCTCTTTGAAACTTGGCACAATAATGTAGTTCCAAGTTCTATGGCTATGGTTTGTGTGCTATTGAAGTAGCCCCAAGCAGAGACTGACGAGAATCCCTTTCATTGAAAGGGGTTGCCAAGCTTCCAAAAAACTGCGAGTTTCCTGAAGTCTCAGCAAACATTTTTCACCCAATCTTGATGATACTTCCATTTAATGATCAGTACACCAATCCACCTTGGCTCACCAAATTTCGTTCTTCTAGGTTAAACCGTTCCTTTGCAGTAACTGTTTTCATGTTTAGGTTTCACTCTGTTTTCTCCTATATGGATACATGTAGTTGGAACTCCAAATCAAACACGGTTTGTGCTAGCTCTTTGAAACTTGGCAAAATAATGTAGTTTCAAGTTCTATCGCTATGGTTTGTGTGCTATTGAAGTAGCCCCAAGCAGAGACTGACGAGAATCCCTTTCATTGAGAGGGGTTGCCAAGCTTCCAAAAAACTACGAGTTTCCTGAAATCTCAGCAAACATTTTTTCACCCAATCTTGATGATACTTGCAGGTAGTGATCATTACACGAATCCCACTTGCCTCACCAAATTCGTTCTTCTAGGTTAAACCGTTCCTTTGCAGTAACCGTTTTCATGTTTAGGTTTCACTCTGTTTTCTCCTATATGGATACATGTAGTTGGAACTCTAAATCAAACACGGTTTGTGCTAGCTCTTTGAAACTTGGCACAATAATGTAGTTCCAAGTTCTATCGCTATGGTTTGTGTGCTATTGAAGTAGCCCCAAGCAGAGACTGACGAGAATCCCTTTCATTGAAAGGGGTTGCCAAGCTTCCAAAAAACTGCGAGTTTCCTGAAATCTCAACAAATATTTTTTCACCCAATCTTGATGATACTTGCAGGTAGTGATCAGTACATGAATCCCACTTGGCTCACTAAATTTTGTTCTTCTAGGTTAAACCGTTCCTTTGCAGTAACCGTTTTCATGTTTAGGTTTCACTCTGTTTTCTCCTATATGGATACATGTAGTTGGAACTCTAAATCAAACACGGTTTGTGCTAGCTCTTTGAAACTTGGCACAATAATGTAGTTCCAAGTTCTATCGCTATGGTTTGTGTGCTATTGAAGTAGCCCAAGCAGAGACTGAAAAGAATCCCTTTCATTTAAAGGGGTTGCCAAGCTTCCAAAAAACTACGAGTTTCCTGAAATATCAGCAAACATTTTTTCACGCAATCTTGATGATACTTCCATTTAATGATCAGTACACCAATCCCACTTGGCTCACCACATTTCGTTCTTCTAGGTTAAACCGTTCCTTTGCAGTAATCATTTTCATATTAGGTTTCACTCTGTTTTCTCCTATATGGATACATGTAGTTGGAACTCTAAATCAAACACGGTTTGTGCTAGCTCTTTGAAACTTGCACAATAATGTAGTTTCAAGTTCTATCGCTAGGGGTTTGTGTGCTATTGAAGTAGCCCCAAGCAGAGACTGACGAGAATCCCTTTCATTGAAAGGGGTTGCCAAGCTTCCAAAAAACTGCAAGTTTCCTGAAATCTCAGCAAACATTTTTTCACCCAATCTTGATGATACTTGCAGGTAGTGATCAGTACATGAATCTCACTTGGCTCACTAAATTTTGTTCTTCTAGGTTAAACGTTCCTTTGCAGTAACCCTTTTCATGTTTAGGTTTCACTCTGTTTTCTCCTATATGGATACATGTAGTTGGAACTCTAAATCAAACACGGTTTGTGCTAGCTCTTTGAAACTTGGCACAATAATGTAGTTCCAAGTTCTATCGCTATGGTTTGTGTGCTATTGAAGTAGCCCCAAGCAGAGACTGACGAGAATCCCTTTCATTGAGAGGGGTTGCCAAGCTTCCAAAAAACTACGAGTTTCCTGAAATCTCAGCAAACATTTTTTCACCCAATCTTGATGATACTTCTATTTAATGATCAGTACACCAATCCCACTTGGCTGACCAAATTTCGTTCTTCTAGGTTAAACCGTTCCTTTGCAGTAACCGTTTTCATGTTTAGGTTTCACTCTGTTTTCTCCTATATGGATACATGTAGTTGGAACTCTAAATCAAACACGGTTTGTGCTAGCTCTTTGAAACTTGGCACAATAATGTAGTTCCAAGTTCTATCTCTATGGTTTGTGTGCTATTGAAGTAGCCCCAAGCAGAGACTGACGAGAATCCCTTTCATTGAAGGGGTTGCCAAGCTTCCAAAAAACTGCGAGTTTCCTGAAATCTCAGCAAATATTTTTTCACCCAATCTTGATGATACTTCTATTTAATGATCAGTACACCAATCCCACTTGGCTGACCAAATTTCGTTCTTCTAGGTTAAACCGTTCCTTTGCAGTAACCGTTTTCATGATTAGGTTTCACTCTGTTTTCTCCTATATGGATACATGTAGTTGGAACTCTAAATCAAACACGGTTTGTGCTAGCTCTTTGAAACTTGGCACAATAATGTAGTTCCAAGTTCTATCACTATGGTTTGTGTGCTATTGAAATAGCCCCAAGCAGAGACTGACGAGAATCCCTTTCATTGAAAGGGGTTGCCAAGCTTCCAAAAAACTACGAGTTTCCTGAAATCTCAGCAAACATTTTTTCACCCAATCTTGATGATACTTCCATTTAATGATCAGTACACCAATCCCACTTGGCTCACCAAATTTCGTTCTTCTAGGTTAAACCGTTCCTTTGCAGTAACCGTTTTCATGTTTAGGTTCCACTCTGTTTTCTCCTATATGGATACATGTAGTTGGAACTCTAAATCAAACACGGTTTGTGCTAGCTCTTTGAAACTTGGCACAATAATGTAGTTCCAAGTTCTATCGCTATGGTTTGTGTGCTATTGAAGTAGCCCCAAGCAGAGACTGACGAGAATCCCTTTCATTGAATGGGGTTGCCAAGCTTCCAAAAAACTACGAGTTTCCTGAAATATCAGCAAACATTTTTTCACGCAATCTTGATGATACTTCCATTTAATGATCAGTACACCAATCCCACTTGGCTCACCAAATTTCCTTCTTCTAGGTTAAACCGTTCCTTTGCAGTAACCGTTTTCATGTTTAGGTTTCACTCTGTTTTCTCCTATATGGATACATGTAGTTGGAACTCTAAATCAAACACGGTTTGTGCTAGCTCTTTGAAACTTGGCACAATAATGTAGTACCAAGTTCTATCGCTATGGTTTGTGTGCTATTGAAGTAGCCCCAAGCAGAGACTGACGAGAATCCCTTTCATTGAAAGGGGTTGCCAAGCTTCCAAAAAACTACGAGTTTCTTGAAATCTCAGCAAACATTTTTTCACCCAATCTTTATGATACTTGCAGGTAGTAATCAGTACACGAATCTCACTTGGCTCACTAAATTTCGTTCTTCTAGGTTAAACCGTTCCTTTGCAGTAACCGTTTTCATGTTTAGGTTTCACTCTGTTTTCTCCTATATGGATACATGTAGTTGGAACTCTAAATCAAACACGGTTTGTGCTAGCTCTTTGAAACTTGGCACAATAATGTAGTTCCAAGTTCTATCGCTATGGTTTGTGTGCTATTGAAGTAGCCCCAAGCAGAGACTGACGAGAATCAATTTCATTGAAAGGGTTGGTGGCTTCCAAAAAACTGCGAGTTTCCTGAAATCTCAGCAAACATTTTTTCACCCAATCTTGATGATACTTCCATTTAATGATCAGTACACCAATCCCACTTGGCTCACCAAATTTCGTTCTCCTAGGTTAAAACGTTCCTTTGCAGTAACTGTTTTCATGTTTAGGTTTCACTCTGTTTTCTCCTATATAGATACGTGTAGTTGGAACTCTAAATCAAACACGGTTTGTGCTAGCTCTTTGAAACTTGGCACAATAATGTAGTTCCAAGTTCTATCGCTATGGTTTGTGTGCTATTGAAGTAGCCCCAAGCAGAGACTGACGAGAATCCCTTTCATTGAAAGGGGTTATCAAGCTTCCAAAAAACTACGAGTTTCCTGAAATCTCAGCTAACATTTTTTCACCCAATCTTGATGATACTTCCATTTAATGATCAGTACACCAATCCCACTTGGCTCACCACATTTCGTTGTTCTAGGTTAAACCGTTCCTTTGCAGTAATCGTTTTCATATTTAGGTTTCACTCTGTTTTCTCCTATATAGATTCATGTAGTTGGAACTCTAAATCAAACACGGTTTGTGCTAGCTCTTTGAAACTTGGCACAATAATGTAGTTTCAAGTTCTATCGCTATGGTTTGTGTGCTATTGAAGTAGCCCCAAGCAGAGACTGACGAGAATCCCTTTCATTGAAAGGGGTTGCCAAGCTTCCAAAAAACTACGAGTTTCCTGAAATCTCAGCTAACATTTTTTCAACCAATCTTGATGATACTTCCATTTAATGATCAGTACACCAATCCCACTTGGCTCACCAAATTTCGTTCTTCTAGGTTAAACCGTTCCTTTGCAGTAACCATTTTCATGTTTAGGTTTCACTCTGTTTTCTCCTATATGGATACATGTAGTTGGAACTCTAAATCAAACACGGTTTGTGCTAGCTCTTTGAAACTTGGCACAATAATGTAGTTCCAAGTTCTATCGCTATGGTTTGTGTGCTATTGAAGTAGCCCCAAGCAGAGACTGACGAGAATCAATTTCATTGAAAGGTGTTGCCAAGCTTCCAAAAAACTACGAGTTTCCTGAAATCTCAGCAAACATTTTTTCACCCAATCTTGATGATACTTCTATTTAATGATCAGTACACCAATCCCACTTGGCTCATCAAATTTCGTTCTTCTAGGTTAAACCGTTCCTTTGCAGTAATCGTTTTCATGTTTAGGTTTCACTCTGTTTTCTCCTATATGGATACATGTAGTTGGAACTCTAAATCAAACACGGTTTGTGCTAGCTCTTTGAAACTTGGCACAATAATGTAGTTCCAAGTTCTATCGCTAGGGTTTGTGTGCTATTGAAGTAGCCCCAAGCAGAGACTGACGAGAATCCCTTTCATTGAAAGTGGTTATCAAGCTTCCAAAAAACTACGAGTTTCCTGAAATCTCAGCTAACATTTTTTCACCCAATCTTGATGATAATTCCATTTAATGATCAGTACACCAATCCCACTTGGCTCACCAAATTTCGTTCTTCTAGGTTAAAGCATTCCTTTGCAGTAACCGTTTTCATGTTTAGGTTTCACTCTGTTTTCTCCTATATGGATACATGTAGTTGGAACTCTAAATCAAACACGGTTTGTGCTAGCTCTTTGAAACTTGGCACAATAATGTAGTTTCAAGTTCTATCGCTAGGGTTTGTGTGCTATTGAAGTAGCCCCAAGCAGAGACTGACGAGAATCCCTTTCATTGAAAGGGGTTGCCAAGCTTCCAAAAAACTGCGAGTTTCCTGAAATCTCAGCAAACATTTTTTCACCCAATCTTGATGATACTTCCATTTAATGATCAGTACACCAATCCCACTTGGCTCACCAAATTTCGTTCTTCTAGGTTAAAGCGTTCCTTTGCAGTAACCGTTTTCATGTTTAGGTTTCACTCTATTTTCTCCTATATGGATACATGTAGTTGGAACTCTAAATCAAACACGGTTTGTGCTAGCTCTTTGAAACTTGGCACAATAATGTAGTTCCAAGTTCTATCGCTACGGTTTGTGTGCTATTGAAGTAGCCCCAAGCAGAGACTGACGAGAATCCCTTTCATTGAAAGGGGTTGCCAAGCTTCCAAAAAACTACGAGTTTCCTGAAATCTCAGCAAACATTTTTTCACCCAGTCTTGATGATACTTCCATTTAATGATCAGTACACAAATCCCTAATTTTTCTAGAGTTTTGAACATAAAGGGATGCTGTACTTTGTCGAAAGCTTTTTCTGCATCTATCGAGATGATCTTATGGTTCTTATTTTTAAGTCTTTGATGTGGTGGATAACATTTATTGATTTCCGTATATTGAACCAACCTTGCATACCAGGGATGAATCCTACTTGGTCATGGTGTATAATTTTTTTGATATGTATTTGAATCCGATTCGCCAGAATTTTATTGAGGATTTTTGCATCAAGGTTCATTAGAGATATTGGTCTGTAGTTTTCTTTCTTTGAAGTGTCTTTGTCTGGTTTCGGAATCAGGGTGATGTTGGCCTCGTAGAATGAATTTGGAAGTTCTCCCTCTTTTTCTATTTCCTGAAATAGCTTGAAAAGTATTGGTGTTAGTTCCTCTTTAAAGGTTTTGTAAAACTCTGCTGTATACCCATCCGGTCCTGGGCTTTTCTTAGATGGTAGTCTTTTGATGGTTTCTTCTATTTCCTCTATTGTTATTGGTCTGTTTAGGTTGTCTATATCCTCCTGGCTCAATCTGGGCAGATCATAAGACTCAAGGAATTTATCTATGCCTTCACTATCTTCTATTTTATTGGAGTATAAGGATTCAAAGTAATTTCTGATTATCTTCTGTATTTCTGAAGTGTCTGTTGTGATATTGCCTTTTTCATCCCGTATGCTAGTAATTTGGGTTCTCTCTCTTTTTCTCTTCGTTAGCATGGCTAAGGGTCTGTCAATTTTATTTATTTTTTCAAAGAACCAGCTTTTAGTTTTGTCAATTTTTTCAATTGTTTCTTTTGTTTCAATTTCATTAATTTCAGCTCTGATTTTAATTATTTCTTGCCTTCTACTTCTTTTGCTGTCGTTTTGCTCTTCTTTTTCTAGGATTTTGAGATGAAGTATGAGATCATTTATTTGTTGGTTTTTTCTTTTTTTGAGGAATGAACTCCAAGCAATGAATTTTCCTCTTAGAACTGCTTTCAATGTGTCCCATAGATTCCGATATGTTGTGTCTGTGTTTTCATTTAACTCTAGGAATTTTTTAATTTCCTCCTTGATGTCTTCTAAAACCCATTGATCACTCAGCAACCTATTGTTCATTCTCCAGGTGATGCTTGATTTTTCCTTTCTTCTTTTATCATTGATTTTCAGTTTCATTCCATTATGATCAGACAAGATGCATGGTATTATCTCTACCTCTTTGTATTGTCTAAGAGTTGCCCTGTGACATAGTATATGGTCTATTTTTGAGAAGGTTCCATGTGCTGCTGAGAAAAAAGTGTAGCTACTTGATGTTGGGTGGTATAGTCTATATATGTCAATTAAGTCTAGGTTGTTAATTGTGTTATTCAGTTCTATAGTTTCCTTATTTAACTTTTGTTTGGAAGCTCTGTCCAGTGGTGAGAGAGGTGTGTTGAAGTCTCCCATGATTATTGTATGGTGGTCTATTAGACTCTTGAACTTGAGAAGAGTTTGCTTGATGAACACGGCTGCACCATTATTTGGGGCATATATATTTATGATTGTTATGTCTTGTTGGTGTATGGTTCCCTTGAGCAGTATGAAGTGTCCTTCTTTATCCCTTTTGATTAGCTTTGGCTTGAAATCTATTTTATTAGATATGAGTATGGACACTCCTGCTTGTTTCCGTGGTCCATATGAGTGATATGATTTTTCCCAACCTTTCACCTTCAGTCTATGTACATCTTTTCCTATCAAGTGCGTCTCCTGTAAACAGCATATTGTTGGGTCTTGTTTTGTGATCCATTCTACTAGCCTGTGTCTCTTAATTGGTGAGTTTAAGCCATTAACATTTAGGGTTATTATTGAGATATGGTTTGTTCTTCTGTCCATATTTGTTTATTGATGTTACTGAACCTGATTTGTTACCCTCTTGGACTACTTTCCCCCCTTTACTGTCCTACCTCCCATTGTTGGTTATCAATGTTATTTTCCATTTCCTCTTCCTGTAATGTTTTGCCTAGTATTTTTTGAAGAGATGGTTTTCTAGCTGCGAATTCCTTTAACTTTTGTTTGTCGTGGAAGGTTTTAATTTCATCTTCTAACCTGAAGCTTAATTTCGCCGGATACACGATTCTTGGTTGGAATCCATTTTCTTTAAGCGTTTGAAATATGTTATTCCAGGATCTTCTAGCTTTTAGAGTCTGTGTTGAGAGATCAGCTGTTATCCTGATTGGTTTACCCCTAAATGTAATCTGCTTCCTTTCCCTTGTAGCTTTTAAAATTCTCTCCTTATTCTGTATGTTGGACATCTTCATTATAATGTGTCTAGGTGTGGCTCTCTTATGATTTTGCACATTCGGCGTCCTGTAGGCTTCTAGGATTTGGGATTCTGTCTCATTCTTCAAGTCTGGGAAGTTTTCTCGTATTATTTCACTGAATAGATTGCTTAATCCTTTGGTTTGGAGCTCTGTGCCTTCCTGTATCCCAATGACTCTTAAGTTTGGTCTTTTGATATTATCCCATAGCTCTTGTATCCCACTTGGCTCACCAAATTTCGTTCTTCTAGGTTAAACCGTTCCTTTGCAGTAACCGTTTTCATATTTAGGTTTCACTCTGTTTTCTCCTATATGGATACATGTAGTTGGAACTCTAAATCAAACACGGTTTGTGCTAGCTCTTTGAAACTTGGCACAATAATGTAGTTCCAAGTTCTATCGCTATGGTTTGTGTGCTATTGAAGTAGCCCCAAGCAGAGACTGACGAGAATCCCTTTCATTTAAAGGGGTTGCCAAGCTTCCAAAAAACTACGAGTTTCCTGAAATCTCAGCAAACATTTTTTCACCCAATCTTGATGATACTTCTATTTAATGATCAGTACACCAATCCCACTTGGCTCACCAAATTTCGTTCTTCTAGGTTAAACCGTTCCTTTGCAGTAACCGTTTTCATGTTTAGGTTTCACTCTGTTTTCTCCTATATGGATACATGTAGTTGGAACTCTAAATCAAACACGGTTTGTGCTAGCTCTTTGAAACTTGGCACAATAATGTAGTTGCAAGTTCTATCGCTATGGTTTGTGTGCTCTTGAAGTAGCCCCAAGCAGAGACTGACGAGAATCCCTTTCATTGATAGGGGTTGCCAAGCTTCCAAAAAACTGCGAGTTTCCTGAAATCTCAGCAAATATTTTTTCACCCAATCTTGATGATACTTCTATTTAATGATCAGTACACCAATCCCACTTGGCTCACCAAATTTCGTTCTTCTAGGTTAAACCGTTCCTTTGCAGTAACCGTTTTCATGTTTAGGTTTCACTCTGTTTTCTCCTATATGGATACATGTAGTTGGAACTCTAAATCAAACACGGTTTGTGCTAGCTCTTTGAAACTTGGCACAATAATGTAGTTCCAAGTTCTATCTCTATGGTTTGTGTGCTATTGAAATAGCCCCAAGCAGAGACTGACGAGAATCCCTTTCATTGAAAGGGGTTGCCAAGCTTCCAAAAAACTACGAGTTTCCTGAAATCTCAGCAAACATTTTTTCACCCAATCTTGATGATACTTGCAGGTAGTGATCATTACACGAATCCCACTTGCCTCAAAAATTTCTTTCTTCTAGGTTAAACCGTTCCTTTGCAGTAACCGTTTTCATGTTTAGGTTTCACTCTGTTTTCTCCTATATGGATACATGTAGTTGGAACTCTAAATCAAACACGGTTTGTGCTAGCTCTTTGAAACTTGGCACAATAATGTAGTTCCAAGTTCTATCGCTATGGTTTGTGTGCTATTGAAGAAGCCCCAAGCAGAGACTGACGAGAATCCCTTTCATTGAAAGGGGTTGCCAAGCTTCCAAAAAACTGCGAGTTTCCTGAAATCTCAACAAATATTTTTTCACCCAATCTTGATGATACTTGCAGGTAGTGATCAGTACATGAATCCCACTTGGCTCACTAAATTTTGTTCTTCTAGGTTAAACCGTTCCTTTGCAGTAACCGTTTTCATGTTTAGGTTTCACTCTGTTTTCTCCTATATGGATACATGTAGTTGGAACTCTAAATCAAACACGGTTTGTGCTAGCTCTTTGAAACTTGGCACAATAATGTAGTTCCAAGTTCTATCGCTATGGTTTGTGTGCTATTGAAGTAGCCCAAGCAGAGACTGACAAGAATCCCTTTCATTTAAAGGGGTTGCCAAGCTTCCAAAAACTACGAGTTTCCTGAAATCTCAGCAAACATTTTTTCACCCAATCTTGATGATACTTCTATTTAATGATCAGTACACGAATCCCACTTGGCTCACCAAATTTCGTTCTTCTAGGTTAAACCGTTCCTTTGCAGTAACCGTTTTCATGTTTAGGTTTCACTCTGTTTTCTCCTATATGGATACATGTAGTTGGAACTCTAAATCAAACACGGTTTGTGCTAGCTCTTTGAAACTTGGCACAATAATGTAGTTCCAAGTTCTACCGCTAGGGTTTGTGTGCTATTGAAGTAGCCCCAAGCAGAGACTGACGAGAATCCCTTTCATTGAAAGGGGTTGCCAAGCTTCCAAAAAACTGCGAGTTTCCTGAAATCTCAGCAAATATTTTTTCACCCAATCTTGATGATACTTCTATTTAATGATCAGTACACCAATCCCACTTGGCTCACCAAATTTCGTTCTTCTAGGTTAAACCGTTCGTTTGCAGTAACCGTTTTCATGTTTAGGTTTCACTCTGTTTTCTCCTATATGGATACATGTAGTTCGAACTCTAAATCAAAAACGGTTTGTGCTAGCTCTTTGAAACTTGGCACAATAATGTAGTTCCAAGTTCTATCTCTATGGTTTGTGTGCTATTGAAATAGCCCCAAGTAGAGACTGACGAGAATCCCTTTCATTGAAAGGGGTTGCCAAGCTTCCAAAAAACTACGAGTTTCCTGAAATCTCAGCTAACATTTTTTCACCCAATCTTGATGATAGTTCCATTTAATGATCAGTACACCAATCCCACTTGGCTCACCAAATTTCGTTCTTCTATGTTAAACCGTTCCATTGCAGTAACCGTTTTCATGTTTAGGTTTCGCTCTGTTTTCTCCTATATGGATACATGTAGTTGGAACTCTAAATCAAACACGGTTTGTGCTAGCTCTTTGAAACTTGGCACAATAATGTAGTTCCAAGTTCTATCGCTATGGTTTGTGTGCTATTGAAGTAGCTCCAAGCAGAGACTGACGAGAATCCCTTTCATTGAAAGGGGTTGCCAGGCTTCAAAAAACTGGGAGTTTCCTGAAATCTCAGCAAACATTTTTTCACCCAATCTTGATGATACTTCCATTTAATGATCAGTACACCAATCCCACTTGGCTCACCAAATTCGTTCTTCTAGGTTAAACCGTTCCTTTGCAGTAACCGTTTTCATGTTTAGGTTTCACTCTGTTTTCTCCTATATGGATACATGTAGTTGGAACTCTAAATCAAACACGGTTTGTGCTAGCTCTTTGAAACTTGGCACAATAATGTAGTTCCAAGTTCTATCGCTATGGTTTGTGTGCTATTGAAGTAGCCCCAAGCAGAGACTGACGAGAATCCCTTTCATTGAAAGGGGTTATAAAGCTTCCAAAAAACTACGAGTTTCCTGAAATCTCAGCTAACATTTTTTCACCCAATCTTGATGATAATTCCGTTTAATGATCAGTACACCAATCCCACTTGACTCACCACATTTCGTTCTTCTAGGTTAAACCGTTCCTTTGCAGTAATCATTTTCATATTTAGGTTTCACTCTGTTTTCTCCTATATGGATACATGTAGTTAGAACTCTAAATCAAACACGGTTTGTGCTAGCTCTTTGAAACTTGGCACAATAATGTAGTTTCAAGTTCTATCGCTAGGGTTTGTGTGCTATTGAAGTAGCCCCAAGCAGAGACTGACGAGAATCCCTTTCATTGAAAGGGGTTGCCAAGCTTCCAAAAAACTGCGAGTTTCCTGAAATCTCAGCAAACATTTTTTCACCCAATCTTGATGATACTTCCATTTAATGATCAGTACACCAATCCCACTGGGCTCACCAAATTTCGTTCTTCTAGGTTAAAGCATTCCTTTGCAGTAACCGTTTTCATGTTTAGGTTTCACTCTGTTTTCTCCTATATGGATACATGTAGTTGGAACTCTAAATCAAACACGGTTTGTGCTAGCTCTTTGAAACTTGGCACAATAATGTAGTTCCAAGTTCTATGGCTATGGTTTGTGTGCTATTGAAGTAGCCCCAAGCAGAGACTGACGAGAATCCCTTTCATTGAAAGGGGTTGCCAAGCTTCCAAAAAACTACGAGTTTCCTGAAATCTCAGCAAACATTTTTTCACCCAGTCTTGATGATACTTCCATTTAATGATCAGTACACAAATCCCACTTGGCTCACCAAATTTCGTTCTTCTAGGTTAAACCGTTCCTTTGCAGTAACCGTTTTCATATTTAGGTTTCATTCTGTTTTCTCCTATATGGATACATGTAGTTGGAACTCTAAATCAAACACGGTTTGTGCTAGCTCTTTGAAACTTGGCACAATAATGTAGTTCCAAGTTCTATCGCTATGGTTTGTGTGCTATTGAAGTAGCCCCAAGCAGAGACTGACGAGAATCCCTTTCAATGAAAGGGGTTGCCAAGCTTCCAAAAAACTACGAGTTTCCTGAAATCTCAGCAAACATTTTTTCACCCAATCTTGATGATACTTCTATTTAATGATCACTACACCAATCCCACTTGGCTCACCAAATTTCGTTCTTCTAGGTTAAACCGTTCCTTTGCAGTAACCGTTTTCATGTTTAGGTTTCACTCTGTTTTCTCCTATATGGATACATGTAGTTGGAACTCTAAATCAAACACGGTTTGTGCTAGCTCTTTGAAACTTGGCACAATAATGTAGTTCCAAGATCTATCGCTATGGTTTGTGTGCTATTGAAGTAGCCCCAAGCAGAGACTGACGAGAATCCCTTTCATTGAAAGGGGCTGCCAAGCTTCCAAAAAACTGCGATTTTCCTGAAATCTCAACAAACATTTTTTAACCCAATCTTGATGATACTTGCAGGTAGTGATCAGTACATGAATCCCCTTTGGCTCACTAAATTTTGTTCTTCTAGGTTAAACCGTTCCTTTGCAGTAACCGTTTTCATGTTTAGGTTTCACTCTGTTTTCTCCTATATGGTACATGTAGTTGGAACTCTAAATCAAACACGGTTTGTGCTAGCTCTTTGAAACTTGGCACAATAATATAGTTCCAAGTTCTATCGCTATGGTTTGTGTGCTATTGAAGTAGCCCCAAGCAGAGACTGACAAGAATCCCTTTCATTTAAAGGGGTTGCCAAGCGTCCAAAAAACTACGAGTTTCCTGAAATCTCAGCAAATATTTTTTCACCCAATCTTGATGATACTTCTATTTAATGATCAGTACACAATCCCACTTGGCTCACCAAATTTCGTTCTTCTAGGTTAAACCGTTCCTTTGCAGGAACCGTTTTCATGTTTAGGTTTCACTCTGTTTTCTCCTATATGGATACATGTAGTTGGAACTCTAAATCAAACACGGTTTGTGCTAGCTCTTTGAAACTTGGCACAATAATGTAGTTCCAAGTTCTATCGCTATGGTTTGTGTGCTATTGAAGTAGCCCCAAGAAGAGACTGACGAGAATCCCTTTCATTGAAAGGGGTTGCCAAGCTTCCAAAAAACTGCGAGTTTCCTGAAATCTCAGCAAATATTTTTTCACCCAATCTTGATGATACTTCTATTTAATGATCAGTACACCGATCCCACTTGGCTCACCAAATTTCGTTCTTCTAGGTTAAACCGTTCCTTTGCAGTAACCGTTTTCATGTTTAGGATTCACTCTGTTTTCTCCTATATGGATACATGTAGTTGGAACTCTAAATCAAACACGGTTTGTGCTAGCTCTTTGAAACTTGGCACAATAATGTAGTTCCAAGTTCTATCTCTATGGTTTGTGTGCTATTGAAATAGCCCCAAGCAGAGACTGACGAGAATCCCTTTCATTGAAAGGGGTTGCCAAGCTTCCAAAAAACTACGAGTTTCCTGAAATCTCAGCAAACATTTTTTCACCCAATCTTGATGATACTTGCAGGTAGTGATCATTACACGAATCCCACTTGCCTCAAAAAATTTCTTTCTTCTAGGTTAAACCGTTCCTTTGCAGTAATCGTTTTCATGTTTAGGTTTCACTCTGTTTTCTCCTATATGGATACATGTAGTTGGAACTCTAAATCAAACACGGTTTGTGCTAGCTCTTTGAAACTTGGCACAATAATGTAGTTCCAAGTTCTATGGCTATGGTTTGTGTGCTGTTGAAGTAGCCCCAAGCAGAGACTGAGGAGAATCCCTTTCATTGAAAGGGGTTGCCAAGCTTCCAAAAAACTACGAGTTTCCTGAAATCTCAGCAAACATTTTTTCACCCAATCTTGATGATACTTCCATTTAATGATCAGTACACGAATCCCACTTGGCTCACCAAATTTCGTTCTTCTAGGTTAAACCGTTCCTTTGCAGTAACCGTTTTCATGTTTAGGTTTCACTCTGTTTTCTCCTATATGGATACATGTAGTTGGAACTCTAAATCAAACACGGTTTGTGCTAGCTCTTTGAAACTTGGCACAATAATGTAGTTCCAAGTTCTATCGCTAAGGTTTGTGTGCTATTGAAGTAGCCCCAAGCAGAGACTGACGAGAATCCCTTTCATTGAAAGGGGTTGCCAGGCTTCCAAAAACTGGGAGTTTCCTGAAATCTCAGCAAACATTTTTTCACCCAATCTTGATGATACTTCCATTTAATGATCAGTACACCAATCCCAGTTGGCTCACCAAATTTCGTTCTTCTAGGTTAAAACGTTCCTTTGCAGTAACCGTTTTCATGTTTAGGTTTCACTCTGTTTTCTCCTATATAGATACGTGTAGTTGGAACTCTAAATCAAACACGGTTTGTGCTAGCTCTTTGAAACTTGGCACAATAATGTAGTTCCAAGTTCTATCGCTATTGTTTGTGTGCTATTGAAGTAGACCCAAGCAGAGACTGACGAGAATCCCTTTCATTGAAAGGGGTTGCCAAGCTTCCAAAAAACTGCGAGTTTCCTGAAATCTCAGCAAACATTTTTTCACCCAATCTTGATGATACTTGCAGGTAGTGATGAGTACACGAATCCCACTTGCCTCACCAAATTTCGTTCTTCTAGGTTAAACCGTTCCTTTGCAGTAACCGTTTTCATGTTTAGGTTTCACTCTGTTTTCTCCTATATGGATACATGTAGTTGGAACTCTAAATCAAACACGGTTTGTGCTAGCTCTTTGAAACTTGGCACAATAATGTAGTTCCAAGTTCTATCGCTATGGTTTGTGTGCTATTGAAGTAGCCCCAAGCAGAGACTGACGAGAATCCCTTTCATTGAAAGGGGTTGCCAAGCTTCCAAAAAACTGGGAGTTTCCTGAAATCTCAGCAAATTTTTTTCACCCAATCTTGATGATACTTCCATTTAATGATCAGTACACCAATCCCACTTGGCTCACCAAATTTCGTTCTTCTAGATTAAAACGTTCCTTTGCAGTAACCGTTTTCATGTTTAGGTTTCACTCTGTTTTCTCCTATATAGATACGTGTAGTTGGAACTCTAAATCAAACACGGTTTGTGCTAGCTCTTTGAAACTTGGCACAATAATGTAGTTCCAAGTTCTATCGCTATGGTTTGTGTGCTATTGAAGTAGACCCAAGCAGAGACTGACGAGAATCCCTTTCATTGAAAGGGGTTGCCAAGCTTCCAAAAACTGCGAGTTTCCTGAAATCTCAGCAAACATTTTTTCACCCATTCTTGATGATACTTGCAGGTAGTGATCAGTACACGAATCCCACTTGCCTCACCAAATTTCGTTCATCTAGGTTAAACCGTTCCTTTGCAGTAACCGTTTTCATGTTTAGGTTTCACTCTGTTTTCTCCTATATGGATACATGTAGTTGGAACTCTAAATCAAACACGGTTTGTGCTAGCTCTTTGAAACTTGGCACAATAATGTAGTTCCAAGTTCTATCGCTATGGTTTGTGTGCTATTGAAGTAGCCCCAAGCAGAGACTGACGAGAATCCCTTTCATTGAAAGGGGTTGCCAAGCTTCCAAAAAACTGCGAGTTTCCTGAAATCTCAGCAAATATTTTTTCACCCAATCTTGATGATACTTCTATTTAATGATCAGTACACCAATCCCACTTGGCTCACCAAATTTCGTTCTTCTAGGTTAAACCGTTCCTTTGCAGTAACCGTTTTCATGTTTAGGATTCACTCTGTTTTCTCCTATATGGATACATGTAGTTGGAACTCTAAATCAAACACGGTTTGTGCTAGCTCTTTGAAACTTGGCACAATAATGTAGTTCCAAGTTCTATCGCTATGGTTTGTGTGCTATTGAAGTAGCCCCAAGCAGAGACTGACGAGAATCCCTTTCATTGAAAGGGGTTGCCAAGCTTCCAAAAATCTGCGAGTTTCCTGAAATCTCAACAAACATTTTTTAACCCAATCTTGATGATACTTGCAGGTAGTGATCAGTACATGAATCCCACTTGGCTCACTAAATTTTGTTCTTCTAGGTTAAACCGTTCCTTTGCAGTAACCGTTTTCATATTTAGGTTTCACTCTGTTTTCTCCTATATGGATACATGTAGTTGGAACTCTAAATCAAACACGGTTTGTGCTAGCTCTTTGAAACTTGGCACAATAATGTAGTTCCAAGTTCTATCGCTATGGTTTGTGTGCTATTGAAGTAGCCCCAAGCAGAGACTGACGAGAATCCCTTTCAATGAAAGGGGTTGCCAAGCTTCCAAAAAACTACGAGTTTCCTGAAATCTCAGCAAACATTTTTTCACCCAATCTTGATGATACTTCTATTTAATGATCAGTACACCAATCCCACTTGGCTCACCAAATTTCGTTCTTCTAGGTTAAACCGTTCCTTTGCAGTAACCGTTTTCATGTTTAGGTTTCACTCTGTTTTCTCCTATATGGATACATGTAGTTGGAACTCTAAATCAAACACGGTTTGTGCTAGCTCTTTGAAACTTGGCACAATAATGTAGTTCCAAGTTCTATCGCTAAGGTTTGTGTGCTATTGAAGTAGCCCCAAGCAGAGACTGACGAGAATCCCTTTCATTGAAAGGGGTTGCCAGGCTTCCAAAAAACTGGGAGTTTCCTGAAATCTCAGCAAACATTTTTTCACCCAATCTTGATGATACTTCCATTTAATGATCAGTAGACCAATCCCAGTTGGCTCACCAAATTTCGTTCTTCTAGGTTAAAACGTTCCTTTGCAGTAACCGTTTTCATGTTTAGGTTTCACTCTGTTTTCTCCTATATAGATACGTGTAGTTGGAACTCTAAATCAAACACGGTTTGTGCTAGCTCTTTGAAACTTGGCACAATAATGTAGTTCCAAGTTCTATCGCTATTGTTTGTGTGCTATTGAAGTAGACCCAAGCAGAGACTGACGAGAATCCCTTTCATTTAAAGGGGTTGCCAAGCTTCCAAAAAACTGGGAGTTTCCTGAAATCTCAGCAAACATTTTTTCACCCAATCTTGATGATACTTGTAGGTAGTGATCAGTACACGAATCCCACTTGGCTCACTAAATTTTGTTCTTCTAGGTTAAACCGTTCCTTTGCAGTAACCGTTTTCATGTTTAGGTTTCACTCTGTTTTCTCCTATATGGATACATGTAGTTGGAACTCTAAATCAAACACGGTTTGTGCTAGCTCTTTGAAACTTGGCACAATAATGTAGTTCCAAGTTCTATCGCTATGGTTTGTGTGCTATTGAAGTAGCCCCAAGCAGAGACTGACGAGAATCCCTTTCATTGAAAGGGGTTGCCAAGCTTCCAAAAAACTGCGAGTTTCCTGAAATCTCAGCAAATATTTTTTCACCCAATCTTGATGATACTTCTATTTAAAGATCAGTACACCAATCCCACTTGGCTCACCAAATTTCGTTCTTCTAGGTTAAACCGTTCGTTTGCAGTAACCGTTTTCATGTTTAGGTTTCACTCTGTTTTCTCCTATATGGATACATGTAGTTGGAACTCTAAATCAAAAACGGTTTGTGCTAGCTCTTTGAAACTTGGCAAAATAATGTAGTTCCAAGTTCTATCTCTATGGTTTGTGTGCTATTGAAATAGCCCCAAGTAGAGACTGACGAGAATCCCTTTCATTGAAAGGGGTTGCCAAGCTTCCAAAAAGTACGAGTTTCCTGAAATCTCAGCTAACATTTTTTCACCCAATCTTGATGATAGTTCCATTTAATGATCAGTACACCAATCCCACTTGGCTCACCAATTTCGTTCTTCTATGTTAAACCGTTCCTTTGCAGTAACCGTTTTCATGTTTAGGTTTCGCTCTGTTTTCTCCTATATGGATACATGTAGTTGGAACTCTAAATCAAACACGGTTTGTGCTAGCTCTTTGAAACTTGGCACAATAATGTAGTTCCAAGTTCTATCGCTATGGTTTGTGTGCTATTGAAGTAGCTCCAAGCAGAGACTGACGAGAATCCCTTTCATTGAAAGGGGTTGCCAAGCTTCCAAAAAACTACGAGTTTCCTGAAATATCAGCAAACATTTTTTCACCCAATCTTGATGATACTTCCATTTAATGATCAGTACACGAATCCCACTTGGCTCACCAAATTTCGTTCTTCTAGGTTAAACCGTTCCTTTGCAGTAACCGTTTTCATGTTTAGGTTTCACTCTGTTTTCTCCTATATGGATACATGTAGTTGGAACTCTAAATCAAACACGGTTTGTGCTAGCTCTTTGAAACTTGGCACAATAATGTAGTTCCAAGTTCTATCGCTAAGGTTTGTGTGCTATTGAAGTAGCCCCAAGCAGAGACTGACGAGAATCCCTTTCATTGAAAGGGGTTGCCAAGCTTCCAAAAAACTACGAGTTTCTTGAAATCTCAGCAAACATTTTTTCACCCAATCTTTATGATACTTGAGGTAGTGATCAGTACACAAATCCCACTTGGCTCACTAAATTTCGTTCTTCTAGGTTAAACCGTTCCTTTGCAGTAACCGTTTTCATGTTTATGTTTCACTCTGTTTTCTCCTATATGGATACATGTAGTTGGAACTCTAAATCAAACACGGTTTGTGCTAGCTCTTTGAAACTTGGCACAATAATGTAGTTCCAAGTTCTATCGCTATGGTTGGTGTGCTATTGAAGTAGTCCCAAGCAGAGACTGACGAGAATCCCTTTCATTGAAAGGGGTTGGAGACTTCCAAAAAACTGGGAGTTTCCTGAAATCTCAGCAAACTTTTTTTCACCCAATCTTGATGATACTTCCATTTAATGATCAGTACACCAATCCCACTTGGCTCACCAAATTTCGTTCTTCTAGGTTAAAACGTTCCTTTGCAGTAACCGTTTTCATGTTTAGGTTTCACTCTGTTTTCTCCTATATAGATACGTGTAGTTGGAACTCTAAATGAAACACCGTTTGTGCTAGCTCTTTGAAACTTGGCACAATAATGTAGTTCCAAGTTCTATCGCTATGGTTTGTGTGCTATTGAAGTAGACCCAAGCAGAGACTGACGAGAATCCCTTTCATTGAAAGGGGTTGCCAAGCTTCCAAAAAACTGCGAGTTTCCTGAAATCTCAGCAAACATTTTTTCACCCAATCTTGATGATACCTCTATTTAATGATCAGTACACCAATTCCACTTGGATCACCAAATTTCGTTCTTCTAGGTTAAACCGATCCTTTGCAGTAACCGTTTCATGTTTAGGTTTCACTCTGTTTTCTCCTATATGGATACATGTAGTTGGAACTCTAAATCAAACACGGTTTGTGCTAGCTCTTTGAAACTTGGCACAATAATGTAGTTCCAAGTTCTATCACTATGGTTTGTGTGCTATTGAAGTAGCCCCAAGCAGAGACTGACGAGAATCCCTTTCATGGAAAGGGGTTGCCAGGCTTCCAAAAAACTGCGAGTTTCCTGAAATCTCAGCAAACATTTTTTCACCCAGTCTTGATGATACTTCCATTTAATGATCAGTACACCAATCCCACTTGGCTCACCAAATTTCGTGCTTCTAGGTTAAACCGTTCCTTTGCAGTAATCGGTTTCATATTTAGGTTTCACTCTGTTTTCTCCTATATAGATACATGGAGTTGGAACTCTAAATCAAACACGGTTTGTGCTAGCTCTTTGAAACTTGGCACAATAATGTAGTTTCAAGTTCTATCGCTAGGGTTTGTGTGCTATTGAAGTAGCCCCAAGCAGAGACTGACAAGAATCCCTTTCATTGAAAGGGGTTGCCAAGCTTCCAAAAAACTACGAGTTTCCAGAAATCTCAGCAAACATTTTTTCGCCCAATCTTGATGATACTTCCATTTAATGATCAGTACACCAATCCCACTTGGCTCACCAAATTTCGTTCTTCTAGGTTAAACCGTTCCTTTGCAGTAACCGTTTCATGTTTAGGTTTCACTCTGTTTTCTCCTATATGGATACATGTAGTTGGAACACTAAATCAAACACGGTTTGTGCTAGCTCTTTGAAACTTGGCACAATAATGTAGTTCCAAGTTCTATCGCTATGGTTTGTGTGCTATTGAAGTAGCCCCAAGCAGAGACTGACGAGAATCCCTTTCATTGAAAGGGGTTGCCAAGCTTCCAAAAAACTACGAGTTTCATGAAATCTCAGCTAACATTTTTTCACCCAATCTTGATGATGCTTCCATTTAATGATCAGTACACCAATCCCACTTGGCTCACCAAATTTCGTTCTTCAAGGTTAAACCGTTCCTTTGCAGTAACCGTTTTCATGTTTAGTTTTCACTCTGTTTTCTCCAATATGGATACATGTAGTTGGAACTCTAAATCAAACACTGTTTGTGCTAGCTCTTTGAAACTTGGCACAATAATGTAGTTCTAAGTTCTGTCGCTATGATTTGTGTGCTTTTGAAGTAGCCCCAAGCAGAGACTGACGAGAATCCCTTTCATTGAAAGGGTTATCAAGCTTCCAAAAAACTACGAGTTTCCTGAAATCTCAGCAAACATTTTTTCACCCAATCTTGATGATACTTGCAGGTAGTGATCAGTACACGAATCCCACTTGGCTCACCAAATTTCGTTCTTCTAGGTTAAACCCTTCCTTTGCAGTAACCGTTTTCATGTTTAGGTTTCACTCTGTTTTCTCCTATATGGATACATGTAGTTGGAACTCTAAATCAAACACGGTTTGTGCTAGCTCTTTGAAACTTGGCACAATAATGTAGTTCCAAGTTCTATCACTATGGTTTGTGTGCTATTGAAGTAGCCCCAAGAAGAGACTGACGAGAATCCCTTTCATGGAAAGGGGTTGCCAGGCTTCCAAAAAACTGCGAGTTTCCTGTAATCTCAGCAAACATTTTTTCACCCAGTCTTGATGATACTTCCATTTAATGATCAGTACACCAATCCCACTTGGCTCACCAAATGTCGTTCTTCTAGGTTAAACCGTTCCTTTGCAGTAATCGTTTTCATATTTAGGTTTCACTCTGTTTTCTCCTATATACATACATGGAGTTGGAACTCTAAATCAAACACGGTTTGTGCTAGCTCTTTGAAACTTGGCACAATAATGTAGTTTCAAGTTCTATCGCTAGGGTTTGTGTGCTATTGAAGTAGCCCCAAGCAGAGACTGACGAGAATCCCTTTCATTGAAAGGGGTTGCCAAGCTTCCAAAAAACTACGAGTTTCCAGAAATCTCAGCAAACATTTTTTCGCCCTATCTTGATTATACTTCCATTTAATGATCAGTACACCAATCCCACTTGGCTCACCAAATTTCGTTCTTCTAGGTTAAACCGTTCCTTTGCAGTAACCGTTTTCATGTTTAGGTTTCACTCTGTTTTCTCCTATATGGATACATGTAGTTGGAACTCTAAATCAAACAAGGTTTGTGCTAGCTCTTTGAAATTTGGCACAATAATATAGTTCCAATTTCTATCGCTATGGTTTGTGTGCTATTGAAGTAGCCCCAAGCAGAGACTGACGAGAATCCCTTTCATTGAAAGGGGTTGTCCAGCTTCCAAAAAACTACGAGTTTCCTGAAATCTCAGCAAACATTTTTTCACCCAATCTTGATGATACTTCTATTTAATGATCAGTACACCAATCAAACTTGGCTCACCAAATTTCGTTCTTCTAGGTTAAACCGTTCCTTTGCAGTAACCGTTTTCATGTTTAGGTTTCACTCTGTTTTCTCCTATATGGATACATGTAGTTGGAACTCTAAATCAAACACGGTTTGTGCTAGCTCTTTGAAACTTGGCACAAGAATGTAGTTCCAAGTTCTATCGCTATGGTTTGTGTGCTATTGAAGTAGCCCCAAGCAGAGACTGACGAGAATCCCTTTCATTGAAAGGGGTTGCCAAGCTTCCAAAAAACTGCGAGTTTCCTGAAATCTCAGCAAACATTTTTTCACCCAATCTTGATGATACTTGCAGGTAGTGATCAGTACACGAATCCCACTTGGCTCACCAAATTTCGTTCTTCTAGGTTAAACCCTTCCTTTGCAGTAACCGTTTTCATGTTTAGGTTTCACTCTGTTTTCTCCCATATGGATACATGTAGTTGGAACTCTAAATCAAACACGGTTTGTGCTAGCTCTTTGAAACTTGGCACAATAATATAGTTCCAAGTTCTATCGCTATGGTTTGTGTGCTATTGAAGTACCCCAAGCAGACACTGACGAGAACCCCTTTCATTGAAAGGGGTTGCCAAGCTTCCAAAAATCTACGAGGTTCCTGAAATCTCAGCAAACATTTTTTCACCCAATCTTGATGATACTTCTATTTAATGATCAGTACACCAATCCCACTTGGCTCACCAAATTTCGTTCTTCTAGGTTAAACCGTTCCTTTGCAGTAACCGTTTTCATGTTTAGGTTTCACTCTGTTTTCTCCTATATGGATACATGTAGTTGGAACTCTAAATCAAACACGGTTTGTGCTAGCTCTTTGAAACTTGGCACAATAATGTAGTTTCAAGTTCTATCGCTAGGGTTTGTGTGCTATTGCAGTAGCCCCAAGCAGAGACTGACGAGAATCCCTTTCATTGAAAGGGGTTGCCAAGCTTCAAAAAACTACGAGTTTCCTGAAATCACAGCAAACATTTTTTCACCCAATCTTGATGATACTTCCATTTAATGATCAGTACACAAATCCCACTTGGCTCACCAAATTTCGTTCTTCTAGGTTAAACTGTTCCTTTACAGTAACCGTTTTCATGTTTAGTTTTCACTCTGTTTTCTCCTATATGGATACATGTAGTTGGAACTCTAAATCAAACACGGTTTGTGCTAGCTCTTTGAAACTTGGCACAATAATGTAGTTCCAAGTTCTATCGCTATGGTTTGTGTGCTATTGAAGTAGCCCCAAGCAGAGACTGACGAGAATCCCTTTCAATGAAAGGGGTTGCCAAGCTTCCAAAAAACTATGAGTTTCCTGAAATCTCAGCAAACTTTTTTTCACCCAATCTTGATGATACTTCTATTTAATTATCAGTACGCCAATCCCACTTGGCTCACCAAATTTCGTTCTTCTAGGTTAAACCGTTCCTTTGCAGTAACCGTTTTCATGTTTAGGTTTCACTCTGTTTTCTCCTATATGGATACATGTAGTTGGAACTCTAAATCAAACACGGTTTGTGCTAGCTCTTTGAAACTTGGCACAATAATGTAGTTCCAAGTTCGATGGCTATGGTTTGTGTGCTATTGAAGTAGCCCCAAGCAGAGACTGACGAGAATCCCTTTCATTGAAAGGGGTTGCCAAGCTTCCAAAAAACTGCGAGATTCCTGAAATCTCAGCAAACATTTTTTCACCCAATCTTGATGATACTTGCAGGTAGTGATCAGTACACGAATCCCACTGGCTCACCAAATTTCGTTCTTCTAGGTTAAACCGTTCCTTTGCAGTAACCGTTTTCATGTTTAGGTTTCACTCTGTTTTCTCCTATATGGATACATGTAGTTGGAACTCTAAATCAAACACGGTTTGTGCTAGCTCTTTGAAACTTGGCACAATAATGTAGTTCCAAGTTCTATCGCTATGGTTTGTGTGCTATTGAAGTAGCCCCAAGGAGAGACTGACAAGAATCCCTTTCATTGAAAGGGGTTGCCAAGCTTCCAAAAAACTGCGAGTTTCCTGAAATCTCAGCAAACATTTTTTCACCCAATCTTGATGATACTTCTATTTAATGATCAGTACACCAATCCCACTTGGCTCACCAAATTTCGTTCTTCTAGGTTAAACCGTTCCTTTGCAGTAACCGTTTTCATGTTTAGGTTTCACTCTGTTTTCTCCTATATGGATACATGTAGTTGGAACTCTAAATCAAACACGGTTTGTGCTAGCTCTTTGAAACTTGGCACAATAATGTAGTTCCAAGTTCTATCGCTATGGTTTGTGTGCTATTGAAGTACCCCAAGCAGAGACTGACGAGAATCCCTTTCATTGAAAGGGGTTGCCAAGCTTCCAAAAAACTGCGAGTTTCCTGAAATCTCAGCAAATATTTTTTCACCCAATCTTGATGATACTTCTATTTAATGATCAGTACACCAATCCCACTTGGCTCACCAAATTTCGTTCTTCTAGGTTAAACCGTTCCTTTGCAGTAGCCGTTTTCCTGTTTAGGTTTCACTCTGTTTTCTCCTATATGGATACATGTAGTTGGAACTCTAAATCAAACACGGTTTGTGCTAGCTCTTTGAAACTTGGCACAATAATGTAGTTCCAAGTTCTATCGCTATGGTTTGTGTGCTATTGAAGTAGCCCCAAGCAGAGACTGACAAGAATCCCTTTCATTGAAAGGGGTTGCCAAGCTTCCAAAAAACTGCGAGTTTCCTGAAATCTCAGCAAACATTTTTCATCCAATCTTGATGATACTTGCAGGTAGTGATCAGTACACGAATCCCACTTGGCTCACCAAATTTCGTTCTTCTAGGTTAAACCGTTCCTTTGCAGTAACCGTTTTCATGTTTAGGTTTCACTCTGTTTTCTCCTATATGGATACATGTAGTTGGAACTCTAAATCAAACACGGTTTGTGCTAGCTCTTTGAAACTTGGCACAATAATGTAGTTCCAAGTTCTATCGCTATGGTTTGTGTGCTATTGAAGTAGCCCCAAGCAGAGACTGACGAGAATCCCTTTCATTGAAAGGGGTTGCCAAGCTTACAAAAATCTACGAGTTTCCTGAAATCTCAGCAAACATTTTTTCACCCAATCTTGATGATACTTCTATTTAAAGATCAGTACACCAATCCCACTTGGCTCACCAAATTTCGTTCTTCTACGTTAAACCGTTCCTTTGCAGTAACCGTTTTCATGTTTAGGTTTCACTCTGTTTTCTCCTATATGGATACATGTAGTTGGAACTCTAAATCAAACACGGTTTGTGCTAGCTCTTTGAAACTTGGCACAATAATGTAGTTCCAAGTTCTATCGCTATGGTTTGTGTGCTATTGAAATAGCCAAAAGCAGAGACTGACGAGAATCCCTTTCATTGAAAGGGGTTGCCAAGCTTCCAAAAAACTACGAGTTTCCTGAAATCTCAGCAAACATTTTTTCACCCAATCTTGATGATACTTCCATTTAATGATCAGTACACCAATCCCACTTGGCTCACCAAATTTCCTTCTTCTAGGTTAAACCGTTCCTTTGCAGTAACTGTTTTCATGTTTAGGTTTCACTCTGTTTTCTCCTATATGGATACATGTAGTTGGAACTCTAAATCAAACACGGTTTGTGCTAGCTCTTTGAAACTTGGCACAATAATATAGTTCCAAGTTCTATCGCTATGGTTTGTGTGCTATTGAAGTAGCCCCAAGCAGAGACTGACGAGAATCCCTTTCATTGAAAGGGGTTGCCAAGCTTCCAAAAAACTACGAGTTTCCTGAAATCTCAGCAAACATTTTTTCACCCAATCTTGATGATACTTCCATTTAATGATCAGTACACAAATCCCACTTGGCTCACCAAATTTCGTTCTTCGAGGTTAAACCGTTCATTTGCAGTAACCGTTTTCATGTTTAGGTTTCACTCTGTTTTCTCCTATATTGATACATGTAGTTGGAACTCTAAATCAAACACGGTTTGTGCTAGCTCTTTGAAACTTGGCACAATAATGTAGTTCCAAGTTCTATCGCTATGGTTTGTGTGCTATTGAAGTAGCCACAATCAGACACTGACGAGAATCCCTTTCAATGAAAGGGGTTGCCAAGCCTCCAAAAAACTACGAGTTTCTTGAAATCTCAGCAAACATTTTTTCACCCAATCTTGATGATACTTCTATTTAATGATCAGTACACCAATCCCACTTGGCTCACCAAATTTCGTTCTTCTAGGTTAAAACCGTTCCTTTGCAGTAACCGTTTTCATGTTTAGGTTTCACTCTGTTTTCTCCTATATGGATACATGTAGTTGGCACTCTAAATCAAACACGGTTTGTGCTAGCTCTTTGAAACTTGGCACAATAATGTAGTTCCAAGTTCTATCGCTATGGTTTGTGTGCTATTGAAGTAGCCCCAAGCAGAGACTGACAAGAATCCCTTTCATTGAAAGGGGTTGCCAAGCTTCCAAAAAACTGCGAGTTTCCTGAAATCTCAGCAAACATTTTTCATCCAATCTTGATGATACTTGCAGGTAGTGATCAGTACACGAATCCCACTTGGCTCACCAAATTTCGTTCTTCTAGGTTAAACCGTTCCTTTGCAGTAACCGTTTTCATGTTTAGGTTTCACTCTGTTTTCTCCTATATGGATACATGTAGTTGGAACTCTAAATCAAACACGGTTTGTGCTAGCTCTTTGAAACTTGGCACAATAATGTAGTTCCAAGTTCTATCGCTATGGTTTGTGTGCTATTGAAGTAGCCCCAAGCAGAGACTGACGAGAATCCCTTTCATTGAAAGGGGTTGCCAAGCTTACAAAAATCTACGAGTTTCCTGAAATCTCAGCAAACATTTTTTCACCCAATCTTGATGATACTTCTATTTAAAGATCAGTACACCAATCCCACTTGGCTCACCAAAATTTCGTTCTTCTAGGTTAAACCGTTCCTTTGCAGTAACCGTTTTCATGTTTAGGTTTCACTCTGTTTTCTCCTATATGGATACATGTAGTTGGAACTCTAAATCAAACACGGTTTGTGCTAGCTCTTTGAAACTTGGCACAATAATGTAGTTCCAAGTTCTATCGCTATGGTTTGTGTGCTATTGAAGTAGCCCCAAGCAGAGACTGACGAGAATCCCTTTCAATGAAAGGGGTTGCCAAGCTTCTAAAAAACTACGTTTTCCTGAAATCTCAGCAAACATTTTTTCACCCAATCTTGATGATACTTCCATTTAAAGATCAGTACACCAATCCCACTTGGCTCACCAAATTTCCTTCTTCTAGGTTAAACCGTTCCTTTGCAGTAACCGTTTTCATGTTTAGGTTTCACTCTGTTTTCTCCTATATGGATACATGTAGTTGGAACTCTAAATCAAACACGGTTTGTGATAGCTCTTTGAAACTTGGGACAATAATGTAGTTCCAAGTTCTATCGCTATGGTTTGTGTGCTATTGAAGTAGCCCCAAGCAGAGACTGACGAGAATCCCTTTCATTGAAAGGGGTTGCCAGGCTTCCAAAAAACTGCGAGTTTCCTGAAATCTCAGCAAACATTTTTTCACCCAATCTTTATGATACTTGCAGGTTGTGATCAGTACACGAATCTCACTTGGCTCACTAAATTTCATTCTTCTAGGTTTAACCGTTCCTTTGCAGTAACCGTTTTCATGTTTAGGTTTCACTCTGTTTTCTCCTATATGGATACATGTAGTTGGAACTCTAAATCAAACACGGTTTGTGCTAGCTCTTTGAAACTTGGCACAATAATGTAGTTCCAAGTTCTATCGCTATGGTTTGTGTGCTATTGAAGTAGCCCCAAGCAGAGACTGACGAGAATCCCTTTCATTGAAAGGGGTTGCCAAGCTTCCAAAAAACTACGAGTTTCCTGAAATCTCAGCAAACATTTTTTCACCCAATCTTGATGATACTTCTATTTAATGATCAGTACACCCATCCCACTTGGCTCACCAAATTTCGTTCTTCTAGGTTAAACCGTTCCTTTGCAGTAACCGTTTTCATGTTTAGGTTTCACTCTGTTTTCTCCTATATGGATACATGTAGTTGGAACTCTAAATCAAACACGGTTTGTGCTAGCTCTTTGAAACTTGGCACAATAATGTAGTTCCAAGTTCTATCGCTATGGTTTGTGTGCTATTGAAGTAGCCCCAAGCAGAGACTGACGAGAATCCCTTTCATTGAAAGGGGTTGGCAAGCTTCCAAAAAACTGCGAGTTTCCTGAAATCTCAGCAAACATTTTTTCACCCAATCTTTATGATACTTGGCAGGTTGTGATCAGTACACGAATCTCACTTGGCTCACTAAATTTCGTTCTTCTAGGTTTAACCGTTCCTTTGCAGTAACCGTTTTCATGTTTAGGTTTCACTCTGTTTTCTCCTATATTGATACATGTAGTTGGAACTCTAAATCAAACACGGTTTGTGCTAGCTCTTTGAAACTTGGCACAATAATGTAGTTCCAAGTTCTATCGCTATGGTTTGTGTGCTATTGAAGTAGCCCCAAGCAGAGACTGACGAGAATCCCTTTCATTGAAAGGGGTTGCCAAGCTTCCAAAAAACTGCGAGTTTCCTGAAATCTCAGCAAACATTTTTTCACCCAATCTTGATGATACTTCCATTTAATGATCAGTACACCAATCCCACTTGGCTCACCAAATTTCCTTCTTCTAGGTTAAACCGTTCCTTTGCAGTAACCGTTTTCATGTTTAGGTTTCACTCTGTTTTCTCCTATATGGATACATGTAGTTGGAACTCTAAATCAAACACGGTTTGTGCTAGCTCTTTGAAACTTGGCACAATAATGCAGTTCCAAGTTCTATCGCTATGGTTTGTGTGCTATTGAAGTAGCCCCAAGCAGAGACTGACGAGAATCCCTTTCATAGAAAGGGGTTGCCAGGCTTCAAAAAACTGCGAGTTTCCTGAAATCTCAGCAGACATTTTTTCACCCAATCTTGATGAAACTTACATTTAATGATCAGTACACCAATCCCACTTGGCTCACCAAATTTCGTTCTTCTAAGTTAAACCGTTCCTTTGCAGTAACCGTTTTCATATTTAGGTTTCACTCTGTTTTCTCCTATATGGATACATGTAGTTGGAACTCTAAATCAAACACGGTTTGTGCTAGCTCTTTGAAACTTGGCACAATAATGTAGTTCCAAGTTCTATCGCTATGGTTTGTGTGCTATTGAAGTAGCCCCAATCAGAGACTGACGAGAATCCCTTTCAATGAAAGGGGTTGCCAAGCTTCCAAAAAACTACGAGTTTCCTGAAATCTCAGCCAACATTTTTTCACCCAATCTTGATGATACTTCTATTTAATGATCAGTACACCAATCCCACTTGGCTCACCAAACTTCGTTCTTCTAGGTTAAACCGTTCCTTTGCAGTAACCGTTTTCATGTTTAGGTTTCACTCTGTTTTCTCCTATATGGATACATGTAGTTGGAACTCTAAATCAAACACGGTTTGTGCTAGCTCTTTGAAACTTGGCACAATAATGTAGTTCCAAGTTCTATCGCTATGGTTTGTGTGCTATTGAAGTAGCCCCAAGCAGAGACTGACGAGAATCCCTTTCATTGAAAGGGGTTGCCAAGCTTCCAAAAAACTGCGAGTTTCCTGAAATCTCAGCAAACATTTTTTCACCCAATCTTTATGATACTTGCAGGTTGTGATCAGTACACGAATCT